>NW_025422894.1:0-50918 GCF_020497125.1 Mauremys mutica
GGAAGGTTCTTTCATAGATCAGTAACTGGTTGAAAGATGGGAAACAAGAGTAGGAATAAACAATCAGGTTTTTTTCACAAGGGAGACAGGTGAGCAGCAGGGTTCCTCAAGGATCTGTACAGAGATCTGTGCTGTTCAACATATTCATCAATAATCTGGAAAAGAGGATGAACAGTGAAGTGGCAAAATTTCCAGATAACTATCTTGAATAATTTTGTATCAAGTCCAAATTACACTGCCAGGAGTTACAGAGGGATCTCACAAAACTGAGTGACTGGGCAACAAAATGGCAGATGAAATTCAGCATTGACAAATGCAAAGTGATGCACGTTGGAAAAAATAATCTCAACTATACAATCCCGCAGCCCCGCTCCCCCGGCAGAACCCAGGGACCCTGCCGTCCCGCTCCCTGCGCTGGAGCGCAGCAAGTCCCACGGTCCCGCTCGCCCGGCCAAGCGCGGAAGTCCTGTTGCCCCACTACTGCGGCCAGAGCACCGCAACCCCGCGGTCCCACTCTCCCGGCCGGAGCCCCGCAACTCCGCCGTTCCGCTCCCCCAGCCGGAGCACCTCAACCCCGCAGTCCCGCTCTCCCTGCTGGAGCCCCTCAACCTCGCGGTCCCGCTCCCCCGGCCGAGCGCGGAAGTCCCGTGGCCAGGGCCGGCTCTAACATTTTTGCCATCCCAAGCGAAAACAAAGAGCGCCGCCCCCGCCCCGAGCATCGCGCCGCCCCGCCCCCCCGAGCGTCACACCGCCCAAGTCCCCCGCCCCCCCGAGCGTCGCATCGCACCGCCCAAGTCCCCCGCACCCCCCAGCGCCGTGCCGCTGAAGCCTGCCCCAGCCGAGCGCCACGCTGCCCAAGTCCCCCAGCATGGCACCACATCTCCCAAGCTCCGCCTCCCCCCAGTGCCGCCCGGCCAAACCAAAACAAACCTCCCCCCCCCGAGTGCCGCCCTGTCCCAAGGTGCGCCCCAAGCACTTGCTTGGTAGGCTGGGGTCTGGAGCCGGCCCTGCCTGGCAGTAACCCCTCAGTCTCAGGGTCTCCCCTCCTTGGGGAACCTCCAACCCACTATCCCCACCTCGCATCAGTATACAGCTACTGCCAGTCATCGTCTAGCCCCCATGCCCTGGGGCAGGCTGCAGGATCAGCCACTCATCACCAGCAAGGAGGGTCTGGACCTGCTGCCTTGGCCTACCCCTGGGCTGCCCTCTGCAACCCCCAGGACCTCTTGGCCTTATGCTAGGCCACAGCCTGGGGCTTTCCAGGCAGGAGCTCCCCAGCCTTTCCCCCGCCCCACTCAGGTACCCTGTCTCTAGCTCCCTGCACCCAGGCCCTTCTCCCTTCCCACCCACCGAGAGAGAGAGACAGAGACAGAGACTGATCCTTTCAGCTTCCCTGGCCTTCTTATAAGGCCCTGTCGCTCAGTTTGGGGCATGGCCCCAGCTGCAGCCACTTCCCCCAATCAGCCAGGGTTTTACCTTGCCCAGCCCTCTGCAGGGCTTTTCCAACCCCTTCCAGGCTGGAGCGGGGGGAGGGGGGGGGGAGGTCACCCAGTTACACAGCACAGAGATGAAAGATTTTCTTTCTATTAAAAAAAACCAAAGGAAATTAACAAACAAAAACCCTTCATTTAATGTTACTCACATTTGCTTTCATCAATAAAATCATTAGGAAATACAAAGTCAAGGCTTTTAAACAGGATGGAAAGGTTACAAAGTGAAGCATTCTCAGGTTAGCAAATGTCCAAAGAAGTGTTGCCCTGGCACCCTCAATTCAGTCCTCTTGTGCATTTGCAGGATGATGCAGGCTTTAATGACATGATCCCATGGTATTTTTTTCCCACGGGACCCCTTCCTTATTCAGTGCACAGGGGTTTATGCTCTGGGGCTGTGTATTGAAGGAGTCTTTGGCCTGTAGGATCCCTGCCTCATTTCTTGCAGAGTTAATGTTGCACAGGCAATGCTCATTCTGGTATTTCCTAACTTGAGAGTGCTTCACTTTGCAGCCTTTTACTCCTCTGTGCATTTCCTAATGTTTATAGCTTGCTTTACTGAGGAGAACAGTCTCCATAACAAAGGGCTTGGTTATTTTTGTGTGCGTGTGATGTCTCCATTATTTATCTGGTCAGTGTCACTAGTGTGCGCTTTACGAGACAGGGAAAGTAAGGACACTCCCTGATACAAAGCCCCTATGATCTAAGGAAGACTGACACACACAAAGAAAGCAGGAGATGTAAGAACTAGAACGTTCTTTCTTTCTTCTGATGAATAGTCATTTATTTATTATGAATTATTATTATGATTAAAGAAAGGGTGGTGGGTTGGGGAACTTGTGTGGTGAGGAGGTTCTATGCAGAAGTTTCCATTGTTTGGCACATGCACCTGATCTGAAGTGCCGCGCAGTGCTAGGTTTTGGGTAGCAAGCCCCCTCACAATGGCAAAAAACCTTTTCAGAACTCTGATGCAATCTTCTCTTGATGCTCATCATCTCTGGTGGCCTTTAACTTTAGGCTCATCTCAAGCTCTTTCCACCTATGGAATGCTCTCTGCTGATTTGCTGCCTTCTCGTGGCATGCCACATTTCTAGCCAGATTTTTCCAGTCCTTTGTTCCTGTAGAACTCAGTGTGGCTGGAACATTAGACTAGAAGAGTTTGCAACAAAAACAGTATGCAGTATTCTGGGTTTTTGAGTACATAAGCCATGGCCTCTCCACTTTGTCACCATTGGGGATTTCACACCAGGAATGTGTTGGATGGAAACTTCTATTTTCATTGTCTTTGGGGAATGTGAAGTTTTTCACTTGCTGTGGCCCATGCAGTACAAGGAAGTCCCTCAGGCTACTGCTCAAGTGGGTCCACAGTCCTGGATCACCTAGATTTAAGGAACTGAACTCAGCAGCAGCTGTTTCTTGTGCCTCCACCACACTCTTCTCTGAGCTATACTTTTCTTCAGGAATGTGCATGGTTGCATCCATCTGAGATGGAGATATGGATGTTGCAGTAGCTGCCAGGTCTCCTGCACTCTGACTACCTGGAAGATCAGGCATCTCCTCACCACTCACATCCTCACTGGGGCCAGAAGGCTCACCATGAACATTTTTGTCTATGTATCTCAGGAGAGCTCCTTCCTGCTTAGACAGAAAAGCTTCCTTTGCTTTCTTTCTTTTTCTGAATGCTGCCTCACAGGGGCGTTTTCTTCTTTCACTCATGACTGCTGTTCTGTGCCAGCTAGAGTGGCAGGGGACAAATAAGCAGGCTGGTAGCAGGGTCTGAATGAGGGAAGATATCAGCATCTTAAGGGCCTACTCGGCTCCTACTACTTCAGTTGACTGCCTGTTCTCCTCAAGCGGGTTCAGGGAAGCAGCAGGAAATAGGAAGCTCCCTGACAAGCTGGTGTTAGTCCAGACTCCCGGGGGTGCTCGAGAGGAACATTAGAGGCTCCTCCTCCTCTCTCTCCCTGCAGCTCCTGCTGCTTTCTGTTATTCCCTCTCCCCTTTTCTCCTGCCTGCCTGTTATGTCTCTTGTGCCCCCTTCCTCCAGCACAGCACTCCACCATCTCTGTGCATCTACAGCAGAGAGAAAACATATGCACCAGCACCAGACACAATTTTCTACGCTCTGGGTCCTAGTGGTGCCCTGCCACAGTTTGGCACCTGCGGCAGCCGCCTCAGTTCACCTCATGGTAAGGCCAGCCCTGTCCTGTGGGCACGGAGAACCTAACTCCCATTGAGGTCAGCTAGGGAGGCTGGATGTGCACATTGCAGGAAATAGACGGTCAGGGCAGCATAATCCACTGAAAAAACCGCGACTTGCTAATTGCAACCCAGGCTCTCCCTGTGTGGCTCTTCGTCCTGCCTCTGTTGGCTGGAGCATGAGCAGAGCTTTCTGAGACAGCTGCTGCGGCTGTGGCCAGCCAGTGAAGCGCGTTTCCCATCGTCTCTCTTCTGGCTGTGGATGTTTGACTGCAGCAGCTCCGCAGAGGTCCCGGCCTCACTCTCTAATGTCCATTCTCCTCTTGCTTTCATGGCGCTTCATGGACCATGGAGTAGCCTCAGAAAAACATCCCAGATGTGGACACAGGCACCAGCACCGATTCCCCAAGCCAAAGTCCCCTTTGCAATCCAGGGAACCAGCCTGGGTTGTCTGGAGCGCAGGGTGTGGCCCACGGTGACTGCAGACACTGCCCTTGCTGCACAGCGACTTCTGGGACCCTCTAGCCCATCAGCACTCGGCTCTCCCGCATTCTGCTGAGCTGCTGAGATCTGTGGGAACAGAAACCCTTTGTAAGAGATGGAAAATCTCCTGCCAGGAACACTCTGTCAATGGCTGCCAGAGGCCGTCCCTGTGAAACCCCAAATGTGCAGCCCCTCGGATTCCCACAGGGGAGATCTCAGCTCATTCACTTGTCACCCGTGGCCGCAGTCTCTGACAGAGGGAATGCAGAGGGTATTTTTTTGCCAATGGTCCCTTCTGCAGCGCCCATAACGGGAGGAGGTTTGGCCTTGTGATGTGAGGCCTGGGTCTGAGAATCAGGGCTCCTGGGTTCTGGGGCTCTGGAATGGGGTGTGGTCTAGTGGGTGGAGCTGGATTTGTTGACAGTGAGTGAGAGGGGCTTGTGCTGAAGAACCCTGGGTCAATCCCCACCAATTCCTGTGATGTCTACATGTGGCCATGATTTTACTTACCTCTCAACATAGGTTATTTAGCCCATTCCTGGACACACGTGTTACATCTGCTGCTGGCCACCCCTGAGATGTAGGTCCTGACATGGCACATCAAGGTCAATCCAGCAGCTCCCATCCGGTCTTCACCTCCGCAATGGACGGCGAGCTTTAACCTGACCAGAGAAAGACAGGGTGGTGTTCTTCAGGGGAATCTGCTGGTGCTCCTGCATCCCCTGCTCCACCTCACACCCCGACACGCTAAGGGTTTTCCTAAGATACCACTAATCTTGGATAAACAAAGCAGCTGAGATGAGGTCAGTGTGGGTGGATTTACTGAGCAGACTGGTTCTAATGAAAGAACAGATTTCTCCCCTGCTCTAGGGAGATTCCCATAGGAAAAGTCTCAGATGGTTGGGGTGGGGGCAATGCAAACCCTCAGCCCCTTGAATGGCAGGAAATCAGGACTCGGGGAGTTAAGGGGTGTCTCTGTCCTGCTGGAGGGAGCAGATCTGGAGAGCAGGAAGAGCACTAGCGGCATAGTAGGAAAGCCAGTGACTTCTACCTGTGAAGGTGGCTGAAGTTTCTGGCAGACATTAGAGTTCCGGATCCTTACATCTCCTTTGGGGATCTTTTTCCTAGGAATAAAATAAGGACACCACACAGAGAATGACATTGGAATCCCAGGCAAAAGGGATGATCTCAGCCAGGCTACGTACCAGGAACCCAATTTTTGTCCCAAGAGCCACAATTACCCAGATGAGGTTTTCTTCCCCATTTGCTTTCAGGTTATTTACTCACAGTATTCATTTGTTTGCTTTGCCGGGTCTCCACTCTCTGCAGTTGTTCACTGGTTTTAGTAACAATCTTTCAGTTTTTGATTCTCTTTCCTCTTCTTACAGTGTAGCATCTGCTTAGCAATTTTTTTTAAATAAAAATAAATTTAAACCAAAATCCTGATCTTACATTGAAGAGGAAGGTTTCTGAGAATTTGGCTGCAGAACTTTAGTGTCTGCATATGTCAGTCACTATTAATTATTCAGGTGCAGGTCTGATGCAATCTGCACACTCAAGAATGCCCATATGATGCACGGGGGACCCTTAAAATACCTGTTAAAAGAGAAGAAGAGAGTAGATTAAAAGGTGGGGAAATCAACCAATGCATCAGCACGTCTCTGCATCATTGAAGCACCAGGCATGGGGGCAAAACAGGCTAAAAATCCCCATGGTTCTTTCCCACTAGACAGACATCCAAAAAGAAAAAGGCTTTCAGACAATTATTTCCTTACGCTCTGACGGGGTGAAATTCAGCCCTGTGCAGCCAGCCAGGGCAAGGTCTGTGCATCACAGCGGGGTTAAGTGGCACTTCACTGACCAGGTGCTGGGAGACTTCGGTGGCACAGTTTTCCTCCTGGATTGGAACAGCCGGCTGGAATCCTGTGAGGTATAGAGCAGAGAGAGGTTAGGGCCACAACGTTCACTTCAGAGGCTGAGCTTCTACAGACTTTTGGGATGTTCCCATCTGAGGAGGAGGATTTTGGCCAGCCCCAGCTCAGAGCTTTCAGTCACTTCAACCAGTGATTCTCTGGCACAGTTGATCTAAAGCAGCTGAACTTTTCAGGCCTTGTCCCCATCTCCGACCCCCCTCCCACCTCGCATTGCCCTCTAACAGCCCTCTCCCTTCTCTCGATCACTGCCAAGCCTAAATACAGAGCCTAGCCCACGATCCTCCTCTCTTAGACCCTCTCCTCACATGACCCTCCCCTACCTTTGAGAGGCTGATCCCTGTGCCCTTTACCCAACTCCTGAAGACATCATGGCTCCTCAGGACAACTGGGCAGTGGGTGGTTCCAACCTCTGTGTGGGGTGCGTGGTTTTCCATCTAAGCATCACTGAGAGCCAGCACGTCTCGATTTCACAGGATGAGTGAAGTCTAGGAAGCGCTGCACTTCTTGAGGACTTCCAACTTCGCCCCATTTATGAATGGCTTCCACCTTATTTGCATCAATGGTAACATCTTCTGGGGAGAGGATGTACCCCCAAAATTCTGTGGAGAGTTGGCTGGAGGTTCCGCTTTTCCAATTCTGTGTTGAGACCATGCTGCCGAAACCTCTCCAGGTTTGGATGTGCTGCGTGTGCTGCTCTGGGTTCTCCAAAAAGAGACGTATTTCACCCGAATAGATGACACTGTCCCCAAATACATCACTGATGAAGTGTTTCAAGGTCAGGGGACCCTTAGTTAGCTCAACTAGCATATCAGACCGTTAAAATGTCCATCGTCTGTTTTGAAATCTGTCTTCAATTTGTCTCTTGCCCAAACGAGGGTTAGATTGGAAATCCTTGCAGATGAAGTTTGATGAAACCCTTTGCAGATTTCCTGTGAGCCAACAATTGTGGGATTCGCAGCAGAGGGTCATGGTTTCAAATGATCACTTTGTTCAGGAGCTGATTGTCTAAAGAGAGGCATAGCAGAGTCCCACATTTCTTCTTCCCCAAAAGGGCCTGCTCTTAGGACCGGTTTTCATGACTGCACGCAGGGAGATCCACTAATTCTGGTCCCAACAATGCATAAATACAGGGAAAAGCAGCTTTCAACCAAGGTGGTAGGTCAATAGGGCAGTCATAGTCCCGGTGCAGAGGTAACGAGTCCACATTTCTTTCCACGTTATCCACGTAATCTTGGTATTTATCAGGAACGCCACCATCAATCAAACCCTAACCCCTCCCCTTGACCCTCCCAAGCCCTACCCGTTGACCCCTTAGTCTCTCCCACCTGTCACCGGAAGTCCCGCCCCATGGGGGGGTTTAACTCCGGGGTCAAGGTGGCCACATGACTGGAAACAAGGTGTGTCATGTGACCCCTCTAAGAACTCCTCCCACCACTCTCTACCAATCAGGATGGGTTTCATCCCAGAAGGACCACCCTGAGAGGAGATTTGACCAGTCAGGGTGAGTTCTGAGGTGGGGTGACCCATCCAGAAGTGGGTCGTGTGACCCCTCTAAGAACTCCTCCGACCGCCATCTACCAATTAGGATGGGTTTGACCCGATAGGACTGCCCTAAGAGGAGATTTTGACCAATCAGGGAGAATTCCGGGGCAGGGTGACCCGTCCGGAAGTGGGCCGTATGACCCCACTAAGAACTCCTCCCAAGGCCCTCTGGCCAATCAGAGTGCAGCACCATTACCCCTTAAGTCCCAGCGCCGGACAGATGAGGCCATCTCTTACCAAGGACACATGGTTTAGAAATCGTGGGAAGGCTGCTGAGAGGAAACCTGGACTCCTTCACCATCCCCGTGAGAACTTCAGACTGTCTTCATCCCAAGGGTCTTTGACTATCCGCGGAGAAAGCGCTACATCAGCGACAGTGCCGAGGAGGAGGAGGAGGAGGGAGTGACCGAGGGGAGCCCTTCGGCCCAGCCATTGATGGATAAACCGGAACCAGAACCCCAAACCCAACTGCTTGTGAGACACCCCAATGAACATGGTGACCTCTCTTTGTCCACCCACTTAGAGGTGGAATGCGATTGAGGCTGGGGGGAGTCACCGGTGGACAAGGTGAATGGTAAAGACGTCACACAGATAAATGAATGATTAAGAAGCAATCGCTTCTTAACGGGTAAGGAACCAGGAGTTGTGTAAATCTAAAAACAAACACTGTGGCGCTTACACTGTTTCTGTTCTGAAAATCTCTCAACAGCTCGACAATGCCTTTCTAGACGGCCTGGAAGCCCTGGACAGCGTTGCATCAAGCAGGGAAGATGAACTGGGCCCACCTCGGTTTTGCTCAATGCCGATACAAATTGTTGAAGAAGACTCTGAGGATGATGGCCATGAGGGGTTTCGGAGGAGGCTTGGCATAGAACTAACTGAGCCAGTGCCACGTCGTGAGCGTAAAAAAGTCACGCAGACTATTGTACGCGTTGCTGTTTATGCTGCCCTTAAGCACTGCCTGAGGGAAAAGCTTTGTGAAGATTGCGAGGGCCGTGTCATAGATGCGCCAGGCCAACAGCCCCACGACTGAGTGTCTTGGACTTCAGTGGATATAAACCACAAGCTCTGGGGCCTATGTGCTGAGCTGGGTTTGGAAAGCTGATTAAACACCGTGATTGCCAGAGGTTCTGCTGTGCAATGTCTGTGCCTAAGCCAAGAACATTTAGTGCAAGGGGGGACCTTATTCAATGCTGTGCAGTTGAGTGGAGCCCCTGACTGTGTTTTAAAGAAAATAACCTGCTTACAGCTGGAGTGGAAAAATTGGAGGCACCTTCTGGTTCATTTTCTTTAAAACACAGTCAGGGTCTCCACTCACTCACTTGCACAGCATTTCTCCAGTTATGGCAATCATGTGAACAAGGACCCACAAATTGTGGGGTTTTTGCTATAAAACCCGTTGAAAAATCTCTATTCAGGGGTAAGCCAGTTCGCTGGTCCCCGCCCCCGGCATGCTCGTAATAAAGGGGCCTCGTGTGATTCTGATCCAAGCACAACGCGGGGTCATTTATCCACGACACGGCGTGATATTGGCCGTCTAGTCTGCACAAAAAGTTACAGATTCCTGCTTAAGGAAAAGACTATTTGTAAGGAATCTAAAAGGATTCAGCTAGAGAATGGTGAGGGGACAAACATGCGATAGAAAACTTGGTAGCTGTAAATTTTAAAATAAACCCTATTGAAAAGGGCTTTGTGACTATCTGTGTTTCTGTTCAAAGGCCTTTGGCCCTTAAATGAGCTAAAAGTGTTAATGAAGCATCTTGGCTTGGTTTCAAGGAGCTGTATGTCTTTTAAATAAAAAATCAATTGTTTGTGAGAAGCTAGCGCTTGTGGGTTTTGAGTGTAAAAGTGACCCATTTACAGCAAAAAGCTGAAATGTATGTTGTGGGTGGGGGGAAAATCCTAAGAAATGTGCTTACAGTAAAACAAGCAGGCTGATCAGACCTGTGTTTGAGTACAATACAGTTGACTTATCCTGTTGAACTGAGTGGGTTTAACCCCCCCCCTCACTGAATAGCCAGGGTGACTGCGATTACTTACCCTTGTTGCCATAGGGTTAAATTTGATGGGGGTGGGTGGGGGTGGATGGTGAGTTCTGATTAATATGAAATGAAATAAAACCTCAGGAATTCGCAGATGCTATTGGACAGTTTCAATATAACTGCTGGAGTTGGCAGAACTCAATTAGACAGTTTCAGTATGACCCCAGGAGTTGGTGGAACACTATTGGACAGATTAAATATGGCCCTGGAGTTGGTCGAATGCTCTGGGTCATTCTTTCTAGAAAACACCCCCACCCCCCAAAAAAAAACCCAAGCCCCAAGACATTCATTGATATCTGCAAAGGGCCCCCCGCTTGGAAATGGGGACTGTTCAATACTCTAAGAAGGCCCCGCAGAAACATTTATTTTAACTTACAGAAAAAAGGAAAAAAGAAAAAAAAAGCCCTGTTGTGCAGACAGCTTGGTTCCCCCACCCCAGATCACCACAGGGGGTGCTGCGGGAGGGGTGCCTAAAGTCCTTAAGGATCTATTAGTTCAGAGCCGTGGGGATTAAATTAACCTGCAAGCTACTATGCTGAAGTCTGTTTGAACAATGGGCTAAGATGGTATAAAAACCTCAGGTCTGTTGGAGACTGTCCTTTTCAACAGAAACTTTCTTGGAAGGCTGCTGGACGGCAGACAGAGGTAGGGCTGGCTGGCTTGAACTCTGAAACTATACATTGTATAATGCCACTCTTTGCCCAGGCTGTCTTAGGAAAATCATGGTGCCTATCTTCATTGCAGCGTGATCTGCTTAGCATGGACCCAGAACGTTAAGCTGCAGTTCACCACCAGGCCAAGGTAAAAACCATTTTAACTATAGTTGTGCTTAATACTGTTTTAAAAATCTTTAAGTATTGCACAGTTTGTATAGGGATTTGGTGGTAATAGTAACTAACATTTTTGCTTGTTCTTTAACCTGAAGGCCCAAACACACATGGAGGAACGGGACAAGCATGTGCCTGCAACACTTGATCCCTTAGTGAAAGGGAACTTTTTTGCAACTGACTTTTAAATGCATGGCGGGGTGGGGGTTATTGAAAAGTATATGGAGGCAAACTTGGTTTAGTGTGTTTCTAAAGCTGCTAATTTGTGTGTGAGAGGGGTCTGGGCAAGGCATAGGTGTAGGGTTTTAAAAGTACTTGGTTTGTTTCAAACCAACAGGGTTTTTTCCTGTGCAAAATGTGGTTTAAAATGGATTTTAAAAGCAGTTTGGTTTTTATTCTGCAAAATGAGATGTATTTTAAAAAAATGTTTGAGGTTTTTGTTGTTGTTTGTTTGTTTGTTGTTTTTTGGTTTATGTTTTAAGTGGTAGAAATAAACTCAAAACCGGTGTTTCTCGTACAGCCTGAACTGGATGATTTGTTTTAAAGCTGTGACTTTTTAAACAGAAAAACACCCTAATGAATATTTAGTTTTTAAGTTTACAAGACGGTTTCATGTGTTTTATAATAATGCTGTTTGCTCCACAGTACGGTGAAAACATGAGAGATCCTTAGAGCAGAGGGAAAACAAGCTCAGAAGAAAAGGGAACGAGACAGCTGAAAGGGGAAATTCACCAGCATCAGTGACTGATGGATGGAAGAAGCCCAGTAAATATATTTTGCTTATTGGTTGGGTTGTTCTGTGAGGTTTTGTATTTGAAGTGAATACATAGGTGTGGGTGAGAAAGATGGTAAAGTTCAGTTTTGTAAAATGGTTCCCCCCACCCCCCATAGGCATGGGCAACTTTTCTGACAACACTTAGTCCGCGCTACAAGGACACCTCCTCCAGAACCGCCAAAGAACCAGGAATCTGCTTTGAGACTTTTAACAACGCAAAACAGCACAAGAGTGCAGATGAAGCATCCAGGCAGTCCAAATCTCATATAAGGCAAACCCAAGGGCAAAACAAGACTCTGGTAAACCTCAACCACAACTCCAGTTCCTCAGCGGCTACTGCCACAGCAAACCCTGAGAAAACACCCACATTCACAAACCCGGAGCATGCACTCTAGGGGTTGTGAATAAAACACCAAGGACTGACAAACCATTCTCCCAAAACCATAAGCTCGTCACCGCTCCCCTATATTCTAGTATTTGGGAACAGTTTGATGGTTCATTCAGAAAACTGATGGACGCTGTGTCCCCAGAGGGCGGGGGGGCTAAAAAACAGCATTCTAAAGAGAGTTGGGAAAAATCTGATGCTTCGCTCAGAACACTGGTGACCTCTGTATCCTCAGGGGGCCTAACGACCGACCACAACTCACTTACTGGATGCTGAAACGAGTCTGTTCTTCAAAGAACCGACTGAGCCGAATACTAAAAGGCTAAACCTTACAGCGCCGAGCTTTAAAGGTGCCTAATGTACGTGAAGCTGAGCGACGCAGAGAAAGTGAAAATCAGTCTGTTTCTACCAGAACAGGGACAGAATGTAACTGCAACCCCCCAGAAACACCAAAGAGCTCAGAGTCTGTTGCTCAGCAGGTGCTGGATAACGTGAAGAAGTGTTCTAAGAAAAATGCATTCGTACTGCTAAAGAAGCTGGGCCAGGCTACAAATCTCTCTTCATGGAACGATAAAGGGGCTTTTGTGTACAAAGGCTCTGTGGTTAATGGTTCTAACATGCTCGACTTAGTCTGGGCCGTGACCCAGACGCGCTCAGTTCCTAGCAGACATGGACCTTAAAGATGGGATGTATTTATGAATGTCATGGCGGAACGGAACGTACCGCCTTCTGTCATGGGCACTGCGGCCAGGAGAGCTCTATGGAACGTCTCACGACCTCGACCGTCACTTAATCCAGAGGTGAAAGTAAGCTGGTACGGGCCAGTACGGAGTACCAGCCAGAGCCAGTACGCCGTGCCGGACCGCACCGGCTTCCTCGGCGGGGATTTAAAGGGCTCAGAGCTCTGGCAGCTGTAGAGAGTCCAGAGCCCTTTAAATTCCCCTTGGAGCTCCAGCAGCTGGGTTGGGGCTGGGATTTAAAGGGCTCACAGCAGGGGGGAAAGTAACTTCCAGGACTTACCGGTACTGCCAGTATCCTGAGGGGGCGTGGCCTCAACCGGAAGAGATTTAAAGATCCTGGGGCATCGGCTGTGGCTGGGAGCCACAGGGTCTTTAAATTAACCCTGGGCTCAGGGGCAAATTAAAGGGCCCAGGGCTCAGGCCGCCGCGGAGCCCCGAGCCCTTTAGATTCCCCCCGCAGCTCCGGCAGCCGGATTCAGGTGTGGATTTAAAGGGCCCAGAGCTCCCACGGCTGCGGGGAGCACCGAGCCCTTTAAATCTGGCCCCAGCCCGGCTGCCAGAGCTGCGGGGGAAATTAAAGGGCTCTGGGCTCCCTGCAGCCGCCAAAGCTCTGAGCCGTTCAAATCCTGCTCAGGAAGCCGGTGTGGTCCGGCATGGAATATTGGCTCTTCCTGGTATGCCGTACTGGTCCGTAATGGCTTATCTTCATCTCTGCTTCCGAGAACCCACGGCTGCGGGGAGCCCAGAGCCCTTTAATTTCCCCCTGCAGATCTGGCAGTCGGGCTGGGGCCAGGATTTATAGGGCTCGGAGATCCCTCCCCTGCGGGAATCCCAGAGACCTTTAAATACCCCCTGCAGCTCTGGAAGCCAGGCTGGGGCTGCGAATTAAGGGGCTCAGAGCTCCCATGGCTACAGGGAGCCCAGAGCCTTTTAAATTCCCCCGCAGCTCTGGCAGCCGGGTTCGGGTGTGGATTTAAAGGGCCCGGAGCTCCCACGGCTGCAGGGAGCCAGAGGTTTGCCGGGCTGGGGCCGGGATTTGAAGGGCCCAGAGCTCCTGCCGCTGCAGGGAGCACCGAGCTTTTTAATTCGCAGCCCCAGCCCGGCTGCCGGAGCTGCGGTGGGAGGGGAGGAGGGATTTAAAGGGCTCTGGGCTCCCTACAGCCGCCGGAGCTCTGAGCCTGTTAAATCCCCGCGGAGGAAGCCGGTTCGGTCTGGCTCAGTGTACTGGCTCTTGCCGCTACACTGTACTGGCCCGTACCGCCTTACTTTCATCTCTGGCTCAGAACTCTTATGGCTGAGGGGAGCCCAGAGCCCATTAAATCCCCCCTGCCCCTGCAGCTCCAGCAGCTGGGCTGGGGCCGGGATTTAATGGGCTCAGCGCTCCCCGTGGCTGCATAGATCCCAGAGCCCTTTAATTCCCCTCCATGCAGCTCCAGCAGCTGGGTTGGGGCTGGGATTTAAAGGGCTCACAGCAGGGGGGAAAGTAACTTCCAGGACTTACCGGTACTGCCGGAATCCTGAGGGGGCGTGGCCTCAACCGGAAGAGGCGAGGCCTCTCACGATTTAAAGGTCCTGGGGCATCGGCTATGGCTGGGAGCCCCAGGGTCTTTAAATTAACCCTGGACTCAGGGGCAAATTAAAGGGCCAAGGGCTCAGGCCGCCGCGGAGCCCCGAGCCCTTTAGATTCCCCCCGCAGCCGGATTCGGGTGTGGATTTGAAGGGCCCGGAGCGCCCATGTCTGCGGGGAGCACCGAGCCCTTTAAATCTGGTCCCAGCCCGACTGCCAGAGCTGCGGGGGAAAATTAAAGGGCTCTGGGCTCCCTGCAGCCGCCAAAGCTCTGAGACGTTCAAATCCCTGCTCAGGAAGCCGGTGCGGTCCGGCACGGCATATTGGCTCTTCCTGGTACGCCGTACTGGACCGTAATGGCTTATTTTCATCTCTGCTTCAGAGATTCCACGGCTGCGGGGAGCCCAGAGCCCTTTAAATTCCCCCCGCAGCTCCGGCAGTCGGGCTGGGGCCAGGATTTAAAGGGCTCGGAGATCCCGCAGCTGCCAGAATCCCAGAGACCTTTAAATACCCCCCGCAGCTCCGGAAGCCAGGCTGGGGCTGCGAATTAAAGGGCTCAGAGCTCCCGTGGCTACAGGGAGCCCAGAGCCCTTTAAATTCCCCCGCAGCTCTGGCAGCTGGGTTCGGGTGTGGATTTAAAGGGCCCGGAGCTCCCACGGCTGCAGGGAGCCAGAGGGTTGCCGGGCTGGGGCCGGGATTTGAAGGGCCCAGAGCTCCTGCCGCTGCAGGGAGCACCGAGATTTTTAATTCCCAGCCCGGCTGCCGGAGCTGCGGTGGGAGGGGAGGAGGGATTTAAAGGGCTCTGGGCTCCCTGCAGCCACCGGCGCTCTGAGCCCTTTAACTCCCCGCTGAGGAAGCTGGTGCGGTCTGGCACAGCATACTGGCTCTTACTGCTATGCTGTACTGGCCCGTACTGGCTTACTTTCATCTCTGGCTCAGAACTCCTACGGCTGCGGGGAGACCAGAGCCCTTTAAATTCCCCCTGCAGCTCCAGGAGCTGGGCTGGGGCCGGGAATTAAAGGGCTCAGAGCTCCGATGGTTGCTGGGAACCCAGAGCTCATTAAATCTCTCCCCGCCCCCACACAGTTCCAGCAGCTGGTTGGGGCCGGGATTTAATGGGCTCAGCGCTCCCTGTGGCTGCGTAGATCCCAGAGCCCTTTCATTCCCCTCCACGTAGCTCCAGCACCCAGGCTGGGGCAGGGAATTAAAGGGCTGAGAGCTCTCCGGAGTGGCAGGAGGTCCGGGCCCTTTAAATTCTGGCCCCAGCCGGGGAAGGCTCAGGATCCCCACAGCCATGGGAGCTCCGCGCCCTTTAAATCCACGCTCGAACCCAGCTGCCAGAGCTGCAGGGGGGATTTAAAGGCCCTGGGGCTCCCAGCCACAGCCGATGCTGCAGGACCTTTCAATCTTGAGAGGCCCCGCCCCTTCCGGTTGAGGCCACACCCCCTCAGGACTCCAGGAAGTCCTGGAAGTTACTTTCACCCTTGATTAAATAATTCCTTTACCTGTGTTCACCTTGTGCTCCGGTGACTCCCCCGAGCCGCAGTCGCATTCCACCTCTAAGGGGGTGAACAAAGAGCGGCCACCATGCTCATCGGGGTGGTCTCACAAGCAGTTGGGTTTTGGGTTCGGGTTCCGGCGTATCTATCAACGGCTGGGCCAAAGGGCTCACCTCGGTCGCTCCCTCCTCCTCCTCGGCACTGTCGCTGATGTAGCGCTTTCTCCGCGGATGGTCAAAGACCCTCGGGGCGAAGACAGAGTCCGAAGTTCTCACGGGGGTGGTGAAGGACTCCAGGTTTCCTCTCCGCAGCCTTCCCACAATGTCTAAACCATGGGTCCTTGGTGAGAGAGGACCTTGTCCGTCCAGCACTGGGACTTAGGAGGTGATGGTGCTGCACCCTGATTGGCAGAAGGCCCTGGGAGGAGTTCTTAGTGGGGTCATAAGGCCCACTCCCGGACGGGTCACCCTGCCCCAGAACTCGCCCTGATTGGTCAGAATCCCCTCTTGGGGTGGTCCTGTCAGGACAAAACCGATCCTAATTGGTCGAGGGCAGTGAGAGGAGTTCTTAGAGGGGTCACAAGACACACGTCGGGATAGGTCACCCTCCTACCCCAGAGCTCGCCCTGATTGGTCAAATCTCCTCTTGGGGTGGTCCTTCCAGGAGGAAACCCATCCTGATTGGTAGAGGGTGGTGGGGGGAGTTCTTAGAGGAGTCACATGACACACCTGGCTTCCAGTCATGTGGCCGCCTTGAACACGAAGTAATACCCCCATGGGGCAGGACTTCCGGTGACAGGTGGGAGGGACTAAGGGGTCATGGGGCAGGGTTAGGGTTTGATTTATGGTGGGGCCTTGTAAGGGTCCGGTGTGGGGGCTCGGCCGTCTCAGGTGCGGCCGGGAGCCAGGCCGCGTCACTCCACGGCCTAAATCCGCAAGTCAGTCTCCGAAGGTCCACGGGCTCAGACCCTCAGGCAGGGGCTGAGCAAAAACAAACAGAGTCAGTAGATTAGGCCCCAAGCCCTCAGTCAGGGCGGGGCAACCAACCGCAGGTCTCGGCTCAGACCCTCAGGCAGGGGCTGAGCACACAGAGTCAGTAATTTAAGCCCCAGGCCCTCAGTCAGGGCGGGGCAGCAAACAGCAGTTCTAGCTCAGACCCTCAGGCAGGGGCTGAGCACACAGCAATAGTTCAGGGCTCAGGTCCTTGACAGGAGCTGAGCGACAGCAATAGTTCAGGGCTCAGGTCCTTGGCAGGAGCTGAGCACACAGCAATAGTTCAGGGCTCAGGTCCTTGGCGGGAGCTGAGCGACAGCAATAGTTCAGGGCTCAGGTCCTTGGCGGGAGCTGAGCACACAGCAATAGTTCAGGGCTCAGGTCCTTGGCGGGAGCTGAGCACACAGCAATAGTTCAGGGCTCAGGTCCTTGGCGGGAGCTGAGGACACAGCAACAGTTCATGGCTCAGGTCCTTGGCGGGAGCTGATTACACAGCAACAGTTCAGGGCTCAGGTCCTTGGCGGGAGCTGAGGACACAGCAAGAGTTCAGGGCTCAGGTCCTTGGCGGGAGCTGAGCGACAGCAATAGTTCAGTGCTCAGGTCCTTGGCGGGAGCTGAGCGACAGCAATAGTTCAGGGCTCAGGTCCTTGGCGGGAGCTGAGCGACAGCAATAGTTCAGGGCTCAGGTCCTTGGCGGGAGCTGAGCGACAGCAATAGTTCAGGGCTCAGGTCCTTGGCGGGAGCTGAGCACACAGCAATAGTTCAGGGCTCAGGTCCTTGGCGGGAGCTGAGCACACAGCAATAGTTCAGGGCTCAGGTCCTTGGCGGGAGCTGAGCGACAGCAATAGTTCAGGGCTCAGGTCCTTGGCGGGAGCTGAGCACAGCAATAGTTCAGGGCTCAGGTCCTTGGCGGGAGCTGAGCACACAGCAATAGTTCAGGGCTCAGGTCCTTGGCGGGAGCTGAGCACACAGCAATAGTTCAGGGCTCAGGTCCTTGGCGGGAGCTGAGCGACAGCAATAGTTCAGGGCTCAGGTCCTTGGCGGGAGCTGAGCGACAGCAATAGTTCAGGGCTCAGGTCCTTGGCGGGAGCTGAGCACACAGCAATAGTTCAGGGCTCAGGTCCTTGGCGGGAGCTGAGCACACAGCAATAGTTCAGGGCTCAGGTCCTTGGCGGGAGCTGAGCACACAGCAATAGTTCAGGGCTCAGGTCCTTGGCGGGAGCTGAGCACACAGCAATAGTTCAGGGCTCAGGTCCTTGGCGGGAGCTGAGCACACAGCAATAGTTCAGGGCTCAGGTCCTTGGCGGGAGCTGAGCGACAGCAATAGTTCAGGGCTCAGGTCCTTGGCGGGAGCTGAGCGACAGCAATAGTTCAGGGCTCAGGTCCTTGGCGGGAGCTGAGCGACAGCAATAGTTCAGGGCTCAGGTCCTTGGCGGGAGCTGAGCACACAGCAATAGTTCAGGGCTCAGGTCCTTGGCGGGAGCTGAGCGACAGCAATAGTTCAGGGCTCAGGTCCTTGGCGGGTTCTCCAAAAAGAGACGTATTTCACCCGAATAGATGACACTGTCCCCAAATACATCACTGATGAAGTGTTTCAAGGTCAGGGGACCCTTAGTTAGCTCAACTAGCATATCAGACCGTTAAAATGTCCATCGTCTGTTTTGAAATCTGTCTTCAATTTGTCTCTTGCCCAAACGAGGGTTAGATTGGAAATCCTTGCAGATGAAGTTTGATGAAACCCTTTGCAGATTTCCTGTGAGCCAACAATTGTGGGATTCGCAGCAGAGGGTCATGGTTTCAAATGATCACTTTGTTCAGGAGCTGATTGTCTAAAGAGAGGCGTAGCAGAGTCCCACATTTCTTCTTCCCCAAAAGGGCCTGCTCTTAGGACCGGTTTTCATGACTGCACGCAGGGAGATCCACTAATTCTGGTCCCAACAATGCATAAATACAGGGAAAAGCAGCTTTCAACCAAGGTGGTAGGTCAATAGGGCAGTCATAGTCCCGGTGCAGAGGTAACGAGTCCACATTTCTTTCCACGTTATCCACGTAATCTTGGTATTTATCAGGAACGCCACCATCAATCAAACCCTAACCCCTCCCCTTGACCCTCCCAAGCCCTACCCGTTGACCCCTTAGTCTCTCCCACCTGTCACCGGAAGTCCCGCCCCATGGGGGGGTTTAACTCCGGGGTCAAGGTGGCCACATGACTGGAAACAAGGTGTGTCATGTGACCCCTCTAAGAACTCCTCCCACCACTCTCTACCAATCAGGATGGGTTTCATCCCAGAAGGACCACCCTGAGAGGAGATTTGACCAGTCAGGGTGAGTTCTGAGGTGGGGTGACCCATCCAGAAGTGGGTCGTGTGACCCCTCTAAGAACTCCTCCGACCGCCATCTACCAATTAGGATGGGTTTGACCCGATAGGACTGCCCTAAGAGGAGATTTTGACCAATCAGGGAGAATTCCGGGGCAGGGTGACCCGTCCGGAAGTGGGCCGTATGACCCCACTAAGAACTCCTCCCAAGGCCCTCTGGCCAATCAGAGTGCAGCACCATTACCCCTTAAGTCCCAGCGCCGGACAGATGAGGCCATCTCTTACCAAGGACACATGGTTTAGAAATCGTGGGAAGGCTGCTGAGAGGAAACCTGGACTCCTTCACCATCCCCGTGAGAACTTCAGACTGTCTTCATCCCAAGGGTCTTTGACTATCCGCGGAGAAAGCGCTACATCAGCGACAGTGCCGAGGAGGAGGAGGAGGAGGGAGTGACCGAGGGGAGCCCTTCGGCCCAGCCATTGATGGATAAACCGGAACCAGAACCCCAAACCCAACTGCTTGTGAGACACCCCAATGAACATGGTGACCTCTCTTTGTCCACCCACTTAGAGGTGGAATGCGATTGAGGCTGGGGGGAGTCACCGGTGGACAAGGTGAATGGTAAAGACGTCACACAGGTAAATGAATGATTAAGAAGCAATCGCTTCTTAACGGGTAAGGAACCAGGAGTTGTGTAAATCTAAAAACAAACACTGTGGCGCTTACACTGTTTCTGTTCTGAAAATCTCTCAACAGCTCGACAATGCCTTTCTAGACGGCCTGGAAGCCCTGGACAGCGTTGCATCAAGCAGGGAAGATGAACTGGGCCCACCTCGGTTTTGCTCAATGCCGATACAAATTGTTGAAGAAGACTCTGAGGATGATGGCCATGAGGGGTTTCGGAGGAGGCTTGGCATAGAACTAACTGAGCCAGTGCCACGTCGTGAGCGTAAAAAAGTCACGCAGACTATTGTACGCGTTGCTGTTTATGCTGCCCTTAAGCACTGCCTGAGGGAAAAGCTTTGTGAAGATTGCGAGGGCCGTGTCATAGATGCGCCAGGCCAACAGCCCCACGACTGAGTGTCTTGGACTTCAGTGGATATAAACCACAAGCTCTGGGGCCTATGTGCTGAGCTGGGTTTGGAAAGCTGATTAAACACCGTGATTGCCAGAGGTTCTGCTGTGCAATGTCTGTGCCTAAGCCAAGAACATTTAGTGCAAGGGGGGACCTTATTCAATGCTGTGCAGTTGAGTGGAGCCCCTGACTGTGTTTTAAAGAAAATAACCTGCTTACAGCTGGAGTGGAAAAATTGGAGGCACCTTCTGGTTCATTTTCTTTAAAACACAGTCAGGGTCTCCACTCACTCACTTGCACAGCATTTCTCCAGTTATGGCAATCATGTGAACAAGGACCCACAAATTGTGGGGTTTTTGCTATAAAACCCGTTGAAAAATCTCTATTCAGGGGTAAGCCAGTTCGCTGGTCCCCGCCCCCGGCATGCTCGTAATAAAGGGGCCTCGTGTGATTCTGATCCAAGCACAACGCGGGGTCATTTATCCACGACACGGCGTGATATTGGCCGTCTAGTCTGCACAAAAAGTTACAGATTCCTGCTTAAGGAAAAGACTATTTGTAAGGAATCTAAAAGGATTCAGCTAGAGAATGGTGAGGGGACAAACATGCGATAGAAAACTTGGTAGCTGTAAATTTTAAAATAAACCCTATTGAAAAGGGCTTTGTGACTATCTGTGTTTCTGTTCAAAGGCCTTTGGCCCTTAAATGAGCTAAAAGTGTTAATGAAGCATCTTGGCTTGGTTTCAAGGAGCTGTATGTCTTTTAAATAAAAAATCAATTGTTTGTGAGAAGCTAGCGCTTGTGGGTTTTGAGTGTAAAAGTGACCCATTTACAGCAAAAAGCTGAAATGTATGTTGTGGGTGGGGGGAAAATCCTAAGAAATGTGCTTACAGTAAAACAAGCAGGCTGATCAGACCTGTGTTTGAGTACAATACAGTTGACTTATCCTGTTGAACTGAGTGGGTTTAACCCCCCCCCTCACTGAATAGCCAGGGTGACTGCGATTACTTACCCTTGTTGCCATAGGGTTAAATTTGATGGGGGTGGGTGGGGGTGGATGGTGAGTTCTGATTAATATGAAATGAAATAAAACCTCAGGAATTCGCAGATGCTATTGGACAGTTTCAATATAACTGCTGGAGTTGGCAGAACTCAATTAGACAGTTTCAGTATGACCCCAGGAGTTGGTGGAACACTATTGGACAGATTAAATATGGCCCTGGAGTTGGTCGAATGCTCTGGGTCATTCTTTCTAGAAAACACCCCCACCCCCCCAAAAAAAAACCCAAGCCCCAAGACATTCATTGATATCTGCAAAGGGCCCCCCGCTTGGAAATGGGGACTGTTCAATACTCTAAGAAGGCCCCGCAGAAACATTTATTTTAACTTACAGAAAAAAGGAAAAAAGAAAAAAAAAGCCCTGTTGTGCAGACAGCTTGGTTCCCCCACCCCAGATCACCACAGGGGGTGCTGCGGGAGGGGTGCCTAAAGTCCTTAAGGATCTATTAGTTCAGAGCCGTGGGGATTAAATTAACCTGCAAGCTACTATGCTGAAGTCTGTTTGAACAATGGGCTAAGATGGTATAAAAACCTCAGGTCTGTTGGAGACTGTCCTTTTCAACAGAAACTTTCTTGGAAGGCTGCTGGACGGCAGACAGAGGTAGGGCTGGCTGGCTTGAACTCTGAAACTATACATTGTATAATGCCACTCTTTGCCCAGGCTGTCTTAGGAAAATCATGGTGCCTATTTTCATTGCAGCGTGATCTGCTTAGCATGGACCCAGAACGTTAAGCTGCAGTTCACCACCAGGCCAAGGTAAAAACCATTTTAACTATAGTTGTGCTTAATACTGTTTTAAAAATCTTTAAGTATTGCACAGTTTGTATAGGGATTTGGTGGTAATAGTAACTAACATTTTTGCTTGTTCTTTAACCTGAAGGCCCAAACACACATGGGGAACGGGACAAGCATGTGCCTGCAACACTTGATCCCTTAGTGAAAGGGAACTTTTTTGCAACTGACTTTTAAATGCATGGCGGGGTGGGGGTTATTGAAAAGTATATGGAGGCAAACTTGGTTTAGTGTGTTTCTAAAGCTGCTAATTTGTGTGTGAGAGGGGTCTGGGCAAGACATAGGTGTAGGGTTTTAAAAGTACTTGGTTTGTTTCAAACCAACAGGGTTTTTTCCTGTGCAAAATGTGGTTTAAAATGGATTTTAAAAGCAGTTTGGTTTTTATTCTGCAAAATGAGATGTATTTTAAAAAAATGTTTGAGGTTTTTGTTGTTGTTTGTTTGTTTGTTGTTTTTTGGTTTATGTTTTAAGTGGTAGAAATAAACTCAAAACCGGTGTTTCTCGTACAGCCTGAACTGGATGATTTGTTTTAAAGCTGTGACTTTTTAAACAGAAAAACACCCTAATGAATATTTAGTTTTTAAGTTTACAAGACGGTTTCATGTGTTTTATAATAATGCTGTTTGCTCCACAGTACGGTGAAAACATGAGAGATCCTTAGAGCAGAGGGAAAACAAGCTCAGAAGAAAAGGGAACGAGACAGCTGAAAGGGGAAATTCACCAGCATCAGTGACTGATGGATGGAAGAAGCCCAGTAAATATATTTTGCTTATTGGTTGGGTTGTTCTGTGAGGTTTTGTATTTGAAGTGAATACATAGGTGTGGGTGAGAAAGATGGTAAAGTTCAGTTTTGTAAAATGGTTCCCCCCACCCCCCATAGGCATGGGCAACTTTTCTGACAACACTTAGTCCGCGCTACAAGGACACCTCCTCCAGAACCGCCAAAGAACCAGGAATCTGCTTTGAGACTTTTAACAACGCAAAACAGCACAAGAGTGCAGATGAAGCATCCAGGCAGTCCAAATCTCATATAAGGCAAACCCAAGGGCAAAACAAGACTCTGGTAAACAACAACCACAACTCCAGTTCCTCAGCGGCCACTGCCACAGCAAACCCTGAGAAAACACCCACATTCACAAACCCGGAGCATGCGTTCGAGGGACTCTGAACGTGCGCAGAACCACACACATTCACAAACCCGGAGCATGCGCTCGAGGGACTCTGAACGTGCGCAGAACCACACACATTCACAAACCCGGAGCATGCGCTCTAGGGGTTGTGAATAAAACACCAAGGACTGACAAACCATTCTCCCAAAACCATAAGCTCGTCACCGCTCCCCTATATTCTAGTATTTGGGAACAGTTTGATGGTTCATTCAGAAAACTGATGGACGCTGTGTCCCCAGAGGGCGGGGGGGCTAAAAAACAGCATTCTAAAGAGAGTTGGGAAAAATCTGATGCTTCGCTCAGAACACTGGTGACCTCTGTATCCTCAGGGGGCCTAACGACCGACCACAACTCACTTACTGGATGCTGAAACGAGTCTGTTCTTCAAAGAACCGACTGAGCCGAATACTAAAAGGCTAAACCTTACAGCGCCGAGCTTTAAAGGTGCCTAATGTACGTGAAGCTGAGCGACGCAGAGAAAGTGAAAATCAGTCTGTTTCTACCAGAACAGGGACAGAATGTAACTGCAACCCCCCAGAAACACCAAAGAGCTCAGAGTCTGTTGCTCAGCAGGTGCTGGATAACGTGAAGAAGTGTTCTAAGAAAAATGCATTCGTACTGCTAAAGAAGCTGGGCCAGGCTACAAATCTCTCTTCATGGAACGATAAAGGGGCTTTTGTGTACAAAGGCTCTGTGGTTAATGGTTCTAACATGCTCGACTTAGTCTGGGCCGTGACCCAGACGCGCTCAGTTCCTAGCAGACATGGACCTTAAAGATGGGATGTGTTTATGAATGTCATGGCGGAACGGAACGTACCACCTTCTGTCATGGGCACTGCGGCCAGGAGAGCTCTATGGAACGTCTCACGACCTCGACCGTCACTTAATCCAGAGGTGAAAGTAAGCTGGTACGGGCCAGTACGGAGTACCAGCCAGAGCCAGTACGCCGTGCCGGACCGCACCGGCTTCCTCGGCGGGGATTTAAAGGGCTCAGAGCTCTGGCAGCTGTAGAGAGTCCAGAGCCCTTTAAATTCCCCTTGGAGCTCCAGCAGCTGGGTTGGGGCTGGGATTTAAAGGGCTCACAGCAGGGGGGAAAGTAACTTCCAGGACTTACCGGTACTGCCAGTATCCTGAGGGGGCGTGGCCTCAACCGGAAGAGATTTAAAGATCCTGGGGCATCGGCTGTGGCTGGGAGCCACAGGGTCTTTAAATTAACCCTGGGCTCAGGGGCAAATTAAAGGGCCCAGGGCTCAGGCCGCCGCGGAGCCCCGAGCCCTTTAGATTCCCCCCGCAGCTCCGGCAGCCGGATTCAGGTGTGGATTTAAAGGGCCCAGAGCTCCCACGGCTGCGGGGAGCACCGAGCCCTTTAAATCTGGCCCCAGCCCGGCTGCCAGAGCTGCGGGGGGAAATTAAAGGGCTCTGGGCTCCCTGCAGCCGCCAAAGCTCTGAGCCGTTCAAATCCTGCTCAGGAAGCCGGTGTGGTCCGGCATGGCATATTGGCTCTTCCTGGTAAGCCGTACTGGTCCGTAATGGCTTATCTTCATCTCTGCTTCAGAGAACCCACGGCTGCGGGGAGCCCAGAGCCCTTTAATTTCCCCCTGCAGATCTGGCAGTCGGGCTGGGGCCAGGATTTATAGGGCTCGGAGATCCCTCCCCTGCGGGAATCCCAGAGACCTTTAAATACCCCCTGCAGCTCTGGAAGCCAGGCTGGGGCTGCGAATTAAAGGGCTCAGAGCTCCCATGGCTACAGGGAGCCCAGAGCCTTTTAAATTCCCCCGCAGCTCTGGCAGCCGGGTTCGGGTGTGGATTTAAAGGGCCCGGAGCTCCCACGGCTGCAGGGAGCCAGAGGTTTGCCGGGCTGGGGCCGGGATTTGAAGGGCCCAGAGCTCCTGCCGCTGCAGGGAGCACCGAGCTTTTTAATTCGCAGCCCCAGCCCGGCTGCCGGAGCTGCGGTGGGAGGGGAGGAGGGATTTAAAGGGCTCTGGGCTCCCTACAGCCGCCGGAGCTCTGAGCCTGTTAAATCCCCGCGGAGGAAGCCGGTTCGGTCTGGCTCAGTGTACTGGCTCTTGCCGCTACGCTGTACTGGCCCGTACCGGCTTACTTTCATCTCTGGCTCAGAACTCCTATGGCTGCGGGGAGCCCAGAGCCCTTTAAATTC
Source organism: Mauremys mutica (assembly GCF_020497125.1). Lineage (NCBI taxonomy): Eukaryota > Metazoa > Chordata > Testudines > Geoemydidae > Mauremys > Mauremys mutica. The sequence goes on from NW_025422894.1 coordinate 25,049, forward strand.
CCCCCTGCAGCTCCAGCAGCTGGGCTGGGGCCGGGATTTAATGGGCTCAGCGCTCCCCGTGGCTGCATAGATCCCAGAGCCCTTTAATTCCCCTCCATGCAGCTCCAGCAGCTGGGTTGGGGCTGGGATTTAAAGGGCTCACAGCAGGGGGGAAAGTAACTTCCAGGACTTACCGGTACTGCCGGAATCCTGAGGGGGCGTGGCCTCAACCGGAAGAGGCGAGGCCTCTCACGATTTAAAGGTCCTGGGGCATCGGCTATGGCTGGGAGCCCCAGGGTCTTTAAATTAACCCTGGACTCAGGGGCAAATTAAAGGGCCAAGGGCTCAGGCCGCCGCGGAGCCCCGAGCCCTTTAGATTCCCCCCGCAGCCGGATTCGGGTGTGGATTTGAAGGGCCCGGAGCGCCCATGTCTGCGGGGAGCACCGAGCCCTTTAAATCTGGTCCCAGCCCGACTGCCAGAGCTGCGGGGGAAAATTAAAGGGCTCTGGGCTCCCTGCAGCCGCCAAAGCTCTGAGACGTTCAAATCCCTGCTCAGGAAGCCGGTGCGGTCCGGCACGGCATATTGGCTCTTCCTGGTACGCCGTACTGGACCGTAATGGCTTATTTTCATCTCTGCTTCAGAGATTCCACGGCTGCGGGGAGCCCAGAGCCCTTTAAATTCCCCCCGCAGCTCCGGCAGTCGGGCTGGGGCCAGGATTTAAAGGGCTCGGAGATCCCGCAGCTGCCAGAATCCCAGAGACCTTTAAATACCCCCCGCAGCTCCGGAAGCCAGGCTGGGGCTGCGAATTAAAGGGCTCAGAGCTCCCGTGGCTACAGGGAGCCCAGAGCCCTTTAAATTCCCCCGCAGCTCTGGCAGCTGGGTTCGGGTGTGGATTTAAAGGGCCCGGAGCTCCCACGGCTGCAGGGAGCCAGAGGGTTGCCGGGCTGGGGCCGGGATTTGAAGGGCCCAGAGCTCCTGCCGCTGCAGGGAGCACCGAGATTTTTAATTCCCAGCCCGGCTGCCGGAGCTGCGGTGGGAGGGGAGGAGGGATTTAAAGGGCTCTGGGCTCCCTGCAGCCACCGGCGCTCTGAGCCCTTTAACTCCCCGCTGAGGAAGCTGGTGCGGTCTGGCACAGCATACTGGCTCTTACTGCTATGCTGTACTGGCCCGTACTGGCTTACTTTCATCTCTGGCTCAGAACTCCTACGGCTGCGGGGAGACCAGAGCCCTTTAAATTCCCCCCGCAGCTCCAGGAGCTGGGCTGGGGCCGGGAATTAAAGGGCTCAGAGCTCCGATGGTTGCTGGGAACCCAGAGCTCATTAAATCTCTCCCCGCCCCCACACAGTTCCAGCAGCTGGTTGGGGCCGGGATTTAATGGGCTCAGCGCTCCCTGTGGCTGCGTAGATCCCAGAGCCCTTTCATTCCCCTCCACGTAGCTCCAGCACCCAGGCTGGGGCAGGGAATTAAAGGGCTGAGAGCTCTCCGGAGTGGCAGGAGCTCCGGGCCCTTTAAATTCTGGCTCCAGCCGGGGAAGGCTCAGGATCCCCACAGCCATGGGAGCTCCGCGCCCTTTAAATCCACGCTCGAACCCAGCTGCCAGAGCTGCAGGGGGGATTTAAAGGCCCTGGGGCTCCCAGCCACAGCCGATGCTGCAGGACCTTTCAATCTTGAGAGGCCCCGCCCCTTCCGGTTGAGGCCACACCCCCTCAGGACTCCGGGAAGTCCTGGAAGTTACTTTCACCCTTGATTAAATAATTCCTTTACCTGTGTTCACCTTGTGCTCCGGTGACTCCCCCGAGCCGCAGTCGCATTCCACCTCTAAGGGGGTGAACAAAGAGCGGCCACCATGCTCATCGGGGTGGTCTCACAAGCAGTTGGGTTTTGGGTTCGGGTTCCGGCGTATCTATCAACGGCTGGGCCAAAGGGCTCACCTCGGTCGCTCCCTCCTCCTCCTCGGCACTGTCGCTGATGTAGCGCTTTCTCCGCGGATGGTCAAAGACCCTCGGGGCGAAGACAGAGTCCGAAGTTCTCACGGGGGTGGTGAAGGACTCCAGGTTTCCTCTCCGCAGCCTTCCCACAATGTCTAAACCATGGGTCCTTGGTGAGAGATGGCCTTGTCCGTCCAGCACTGGGACTTAGGAGGTGATGGTGCTGCACCCTGATTGGCAGAAGGCCCTGGGAGGAGTTCTTAGTGGGGTCATAAGGCCCACTCCCGGACGGGTCACCCTGCCCCAGAACTCGCCCTGATTGGTCAGAATCCCCTCTTGGGGTGGTCCTGTCAGGACAAAACCGATCCTAATTGGTCGAGGGCAGTGAGAGGAGTTCTTAGAGGGGTCACAAGACACACGTCGGGATAGGTCACCCTCCTACCCCAGAGCTCGCCCTGATTGGTCAAATCTCCTCTTGGGGTGGTCCTTCCAGGAGGAAACCCATCCTGATTGGTAGAGGGTGGTGGGAGGAGTTCTTAGAGGAGTCACATGACACACCTGGCTTCCAGTCATGTGGCCGCCTTGAACACGAAGTAATACCCCCATGGGGCAGGACTTCCGGTGACAGGTGGGAGGGACTAAGGGGTCATGGGGCAGGGTTAGGGTTTGATTTATGGTGGGGCCTTGTAAGGGTCCGGTGTGGGGGCTCGGCCGTCTCAGGTGCGGCCGGGAGCCAGGCCGCGTCACTCCACGGCCTAAATCCGCAAGTCAGTCTCCGAAGGTCCACGGGCTCAGACCCTCAGGCAGGGGCTGAGCAAAAACAAACAGAGTCAGTAGATTAGGCCCCAAGCCCTCAGTCAGGGCGGGGCAACCAACCGCAGGTCTCGGCTCAGACCCTCAGGCAGGGGCTGAGCACACAGAGTCAGTAATTTAAGCCCCAGGCCCTCAGTCAGGGCGGGGCAGCAAACAGCAGTTCTAGCTCAGACCCTCAGGCAGGGGCTGAGCACACAGCAATAGTTCAGGGCTCAGGTCCTTGGCGGGAGCTGAGCGACAGCAATAGTTCAGGGCTCAGGTCCTTGGCAGGAGCTGAGCGACAGCAATAGTTCAGGGCTCAGGTCCTTGGCAGGAGCTGAGCGACAGCAATAGTTCAGGGCTCAGGTCCTTGGCAGGAGCTGAGCGACAGCAATAGTTCAGGGCTCAGGTCCTTGGCGGGAGCTGAGCACACAGCAATAGTTCAGGGCTCAGGTCCTTGGCGGGAGCTGAGCGACAGCAATAGTTCAGGGCTCAGGTCCTTGGCGGGAGCTGAGCACACAGCAATAGTTCAGGGCTCAGGTCCTTGGCGGGAGCTGAGCAACAGCAATAGTTCAGGGCTCAGGTCCTTGGCGGGAGCTGAGCACACAGCAATAGTTCAGGGCTCAGGTCCTTGGCGGGAGCTGAGCACACAGCAATAGTTCAGGGCTCAGGTCCTTGGCGGGAGCTGAGGACACAGCAACAGTTCATGGCTCAGGTCCTTGGCGGGAGCTGATTACACAGCAACAGTTCAGGGCTCAGGTCCTTGGCGGGAGCTGAGCGACAGCAATAGTTCAGGGCTCAGGTCCTTGGCGGGAGCTGAGCGACAGCAATAGTTCAGGGCTCAGGTCCTTGGCGGGAGCTGAGCGACAGCAATAGTTCAGGGCTCAGGTCCTTGGCGGGAGCTGAGCGACAGCAATAGTTCAGGGCTCAGGTCCTTGGCGGGAGCTGAGCGACAGCAATAGTTCAGGGCTCAGGTCCTTGGCGGGAGCTGAGCACACAGCAATAGTTCAGGGCTCAGGTCCTTGGCGGGAGCTGAGCGACAGCAATAGTTCAGGGCTCAGGTCCTTGGCGGGTTCTCCAAAAAGAGACGTATTTCACCCGAATAGATGACACTGTCCCCAAATACATCACTGATGAAGTGTTTCAAGGTCAGGGGACCCTTAGTTAGCTCAACTAGCATATCAGACCGTTAAAATGTCCATCGTCTGTTTTGAAATCTGTCTTCAATTTGTCTCTTGCCCAAACGAGGGTTAGATTGGAAATCCTTGCAGATGAAGTTTGATGAAACCCTTTGCAGATTTCCTGTGAGCCAACAATTGTGGGATTCGCAGCAGAGGGTCATGGTTTCAAATGATCACTTTGTTCAGGAGCTGATTGTCTAAAGAGAGGCGTAGCAGAGTCCCACATTTCTTCTTCCCCAAAAGGGCCTGCTCTTAGGACCGGTTTTCATGACTGCACGCAGGGAGATCCACTAATTCTGGTCCCAACAATGCATAAATACAGGGAAAAGCAGCTTTCAACCAAGGTGGTAGGTCAATAGGGCAGTCATAGTCCCGGTGCAGAGGTAACGAGTCCACATTTCTTTCCACGTTATCCACGTAATCTTGGTATTTATCAGGAACGCCACCATCAATCAAACCCTAACCCCTCCCCTTGACCCTCCCAAGCCCTACCCGTTGACCCCTTAGTCTCTCCCACCTGTCACCGGAAGTCCCGCCCCATGGGGGGCTTTAACTCCGGGGTCAAGGTGGCCACATGACTGGAAACAAGGTGTGTCATGTGACCCCTCTAAGAACTCCTCCCACCACTCTCTACCAATCAGGATGGGTTTCATCCCAGAAGGACCACCCTGAGAGGAGATTTGACCAGTCAGGGTGAGTTCTGAGGTGGGGTGACCCATCCAGAAGTGGGTCGTGTGACCCCTCTAAGAACTCCTCCGACCGCCATCTACCAATTAGGATGGGTTTGACCCGATAGGACTGCCCTAAGAGGAGATTTTGACCAATCAGGGAGAATTCCGGGGCAGGGTGACCCGTCCGGAAGTGGGCCGTATGACCCCACTAAGAACTCCTCCCAAGGCCCTCTGGCCAATCAGAGTGCAGCACCATTACCCCTTAAGTCCCAGCGCCGGACAGATGAGGCCATCTCTTACCAAGGACACATGGTTTAGAAATCGTGGGAAGGCTGCTGAGAGGAAACCTGGACTCCTTCACCATCCCCGTGAGAACTTCAGACTGTCTTCATCCCAAGGGTCTTTGACTATCCGCGGAGAAAGCGCTACATCAGCGACAGTGCCGAGGAGGAGGAGGAGGAGGGAGTGACCGAGGGGAGCCCTTCGGCCCAGCCATTGATGGATAAACCGGAACCAGAACCCCAAACCCAACTGCTTGTGAGACACCCCAATGAACATGGTGACCTCTCTTTGTCCACCCACTTAGAGGTGGAATGCGATTGAGGCTGGGGGGAGTCACCGGTGGACAAGGTGAATGGTAAAGACGTCACACAGGTAAATGAATGATTAAGAAGCAATCGCTTCTTAACGGGTAAGGAACCAGGAGTTGTGTAAATCTAAAAACAAACACTGTGGCGCTTACACTGTTTCTGTTCTGAAAATCTCTCAACAGCTCGACAATGCCTTTCTAGACGGCCTGGAAGCCCTGGACAGCGTTGCATCAAGCAGGGAAGATGAACTGGGCCCACCTCGGTTTTGCTCAATGCCGATACAAATTGTTGAAGAAGACTCTGAGGATGATGGCCATGAGGGGTTTCGGAGGAGGCTTGGCATAGAACTAACTGAGCCAGTGCCACGTCGTGAGCGTAAAAAAGTCACGCAGACTATTGTACGCGTTGCTGTTTATGCTGCCCTTAAGCACTGCCTGAGGGAAAAGCTTTGTGAAGATTGCGAGGGCCGTGTCATAGATGCGCCAGGCCAACAGCCCCACGACTGAGTGTCTTGGACTTCAGTGGATATAAACCACAAGCTCTGGGGCCTATGTGCTGAGCTGGGTTTGGAAAGCTGATTAAACACCGTGATTGCCAGAGGTTCTGCTGTGCAATGTCTGTGCCTAAGCCAAGAACATTTAGTGCAAGGGGGGACCTTATTCAATGCTGTGCAGTTGAGTGGAGCCCCTGACTGTGTTTTAAAGAAAATAACCTGCTTACAGCTGGAGTGGAAAAATTGGAGGCACCTTCTGGTTCATTTTCTTTAAAACACAGTCAGGGTCTCCACTCACTCACTTGCACAGCATTTCTCCAGTTATGGCAATCATGTGAACAAGGACCCACAAATTGTGGGGTTTTTGCTATAAAACCCGTTGAAAAATCTCTATTCAGGGGTAAGCCAGTTCGCTGGTCCCCGCCCCCGGCATGCTCGTAATAAAGGGGCCTCGTGTGATTCTGATCCAAGCACAACGCGGGGTCATTTATCCACGACACGGCGTGATATTGGCCGTCTAGTCTGCACAAAAAGTTACAGATTCCTGCTTAAGGAAAAGACTATTTGTAAGGAATCTAAAAGGATTCAGCTAGAGAATGGTGAGGGGACAAACATGCGATAGAAAACTTGGTAGCTGTAAATTTTAAAATAAACCCTATTGAAAAGGGCTTTGTGACTATCTGTGTTTCTGTTCAAAGGCCTTTGGCCCTTAAATGAGCTAAAAGTGTTAATGAAGCATCTTGGCTTGGTTTCAAGGAGCTGTATGTCTTTTAAATAAAAAATCAATTGTTTGTGAGAAGCTAGCGCTTGTGGGTTTTGAGTGTAAAAGTGACCCATTTACAGCAAAAAGCTGAAATGTATGTTGTGGGTGGGGGGAAAATCCTAAGAAATGTGCTTACAGTAAAACAAGCAGGCTGATCAGACCTGTGTTTGAGTACAATACAGTTGACTTATCCTGTTGAACTGAGTGGGTTTAACCCCCCCCCCTCACTGAATAGCCAGGGTGACTGCGATTACTTACCCTTGTTGCCATAGGGTTAAATTTGATGGGGGTGGGTGGGGGTGGATGGTGAGTTCTGATTAATATGAAATGAAATAAAACCTCAGGAATTCGCAGATGCTATTGGACAGTTTCAATATAACTGCTGGAGTTGGCAGAACTCAATTAGACAGTTTCAGTATGACCCCAGGAGTTGGTGGAACACTATTGGACAGATTAAATATGGCCCTGGAGTTGGTCGAATGCTCTGGGTCATTCTTTCTAGAAAACACCCCCACCCCCCCAAAAAAAAACCCAAGCCCCAAGACATTCATTGATATCTGCAAAGGGCCCCCCGCTTGGAAATGGGGACTGTTCAATACTCTAAGAAGGCCCCGCAGAAACATTTATTTTAACTTACAGAAAAAAGGAAAAAAGAAAAAAAAAGCCCTGTTGTGCAGACAGCTTGGTTCCCCCACCCCAGATCACCACAGGGGGTGCTGCGGGAGGGGTGCCTAAAGTCCTTAAGGATCTATTAGTTCAGAGCCGTGGGGATTAAATTAACCTGCAAGCTACTATGCTGAAGTCTGTTTGAACAATGGGCTAAGATGGTATAAAAACCTCAGGTCTGTTGGAGACTGTCCTTTTCAACAGAAACTTTCTTGGAAGGCTGCTGGACGGCAGACAGAGGTAGGGCTGGCTGGCTTGAACTCTGAAACTATACATTGTATAATGCCACTCTTTGCCCAGGCTGTCTTAGGAAAATCATGGTGCCTATTTTCATTGCAGCGTGATCTGCTTAGCATGGACCCAGAACGTTAAGCTGCAGTTCACCACCAGGCCAAGGTAAAAACCATTTTAACTATAGTTGTGCTTAATACTGTTTTAAAAATCTTTAAGTATTGCACAGTTTGTATAGGGATTTGGTGGTAATAGTAACTAACATTTTTGCTTGTTCTTTAACCTGAAGGCCCAAACACACATGGGGGAACGGGACAAGCATGTGCCTGCAACACTTGATCCCTTAGTGAAAGGGAACTTTTTTGCAACTGACTTTTAAATGCATGGCGGGGTGGGGGTTATTGAAAAGTATATGGAGGCAAACTTGGTTTAGTGTGTTTCTAAAGCTGCTAATTTGTGTGTGAGAGGGGTCTGGGCAAGACATAGGTGTAGGGTTTTAAAAGTACTTGGTTTGTTTCAAACCAACAGGGTTTTTTCCTGTGCAAAATGTGGTTTAAAATGGATTTTAAAAGCAGTTTGGTTTTTATTCTGCAAAATGAGATGTATTTTAAAAAAATGTTTGAGGTTTTTGTTGTTGTTTGTTTGTTTGTTGTTTTTTGGTTTATGTTTTAAGTGGTAGAAATAAACTCAAAACCGGTGTTTCTCGTACAGCCTGAACTGGATGATTTGTTTTAAAGCTGTGACTTTTTAAACAGAAAAACACCCTAATGAATATTTAGTTTTTAAGTTTACAAGACGGTTTCATGTGTTTTATAATAATGCTGTTTGCTCCACAGTACGGTGAAAACATGAGAGATCCTTAGAGCAGAGGGAAAACAAGCTCAGAAGAAAAGGGAACGAGACAGCTGAAAGGGGAAATTCACCAGCATCAGTGACTGATGGATGGAAGAAGCCCAGTAAATATATTTTGCTTATTGGTTGGGTTGTTCTGTGAGGTTTTGTATTTGAAGTGAATACATAGGTGTGGGTGAGAAAGATGGTAAAGTTCAGTTTTGTAAAATGGTTCCCCCCACCCCCCATAGGCATGGGCAACTTTTCTGACAACACTTAGTCCGCGCTACAAGGACACCTCCTCCAGAACCGCCAAAGAACCAGGAATCTGCTTTGAGACTTTTAACAACGCAAAACAGCACAAGAGTGCAGATGAAGCATCCAGGCAGTCCAAATCTCATATAAGGCAAACCCAAGGGCAAAACAAGACTCTGGTAAACAACAACCACAACTCCAGTTCCTCAGCGGCCACTGCCACAGCAAACCCTGAGAAAACACCCACATTCACAAACCCGGAGCATGCGTTCGAGGGACTCTGAACGTGCGCAGAACCACACACATTCACAAACCCGGAGCATGCGCTCGAGGGACTCTGAACGTGCGCAGAACCACACACATTCACAAACCCGGAGCATGCGCTGGAGGGACTCTGAACCTGCACAGAACCACACACATTCACAAACCCGGAGCATGCACTCTAGGGGTTGTGAATAAAACACCAAGGACTGACAAACCATTCTCCCAAAACCATAAGCTCGTCACCGCTCCCCTATATTCTAGTATTTGGGAACAGTTTGATGGTTCATTCAGAAAACTGATGGACGCTGTGTCCCCAGAGGGCGGGGGGGCTAAAAAACAGCATTCTAAAGAGAGTTGGGAAAAATCTGATGCTTCGCTCAGAACACTGGTGACCTCTGTATCCTCAGGGGGCCTAACGACCGACCACAACTCACTTACTGGATGCTGAAACGAGTCTGTTCTTCAAAGAACCGACTGAGCCGAATACTAAAAGGCTAAACCTTACAGCGCCGAGCTTTAAAGGTGCCTAATGTACGTGAAGCTGAGCGACGCAGAGAAAGTGAAAATCAGTCTGTTTCTACCAGAACAGGGACAGAATGTAACTGCAACCCCCCAGAAACACCAAAGAGCTCAGAGTCTGTTGCTCAGCAGGTGCTGGATAACGTGAAGAAGTGTTCTAAGAAAAATGCATTCGTACTGCTAAAGAAGCTGGGCCAGGCTACAAATCTCTCTTCATGGAACGATAAAGGGGCTTTTGTGTACAAAGGCTCTGTGGTTAATGGTTCTAACATGCTCGACTTAGTCTGGGCCGTGACCCAGACGCGCTCAGTTCCTAGCAGACATGGACCTTAAAGATGGGATGTGTTTATGAATGTCATGGCGGAACGGAACGTACCACCTTCTGTCATGGGCACTGCGGCCAGGAGAGCTCTATGGAACGTCTCACGACCTCGACCGTCACTTAATCCAGAGGTGAAAGTAAGCTGGTACGGGCCAGTACGGAGTACCAGCCAGAGCCAGTACGCCGTGCCGGACCGCACCGGCTTCCTCGGCGGGGATTTAAAGGGCTCAGAGCTCTGGCAGCTGTAGAGAGTCCAGAGCCCTTTAAATTCCCCTTGGAGCTCCAGCAGCTGGGTTGGGGCTGGGATTTAAAGGGCTCACAGCAGGGGGGAAAGTAACTTCCAGGACTTACCGGTACTGCCAGTATCCTGAGGGGGCGTGGCCTCAACCGGAAGAGATTTAAAGATCCTGGGGCATCGGCTGTGGCTGGGAGCCACAGGGTCTTTAAATTAACCCTGGGCTCAGGGGCAAATTAAAGGGCCCAGGGCTCAGGCCGCCGCGGAGCCCCGAGCCCTTTAGATTCCCCCCGCAGCTCCGGCAGCCGGATTCAGGTGTGGATTTAAAGGGCCCAGAGCTCCCACGGCTGCGGGGAGCACCAAGCCCTTTAAATCTGGCCCCAGCCCGGCTGCCAGAGCTGCAGGGGGAAATTAAAGGGCTCCGGGCTCCCTGCAGCTGCCAAAGCTCTGAGCCGTTCAAATCCTGCTCAGGAAGCCGGTGTGGTCCGGCACGGCATATTGGCTCTTCCTGGTACGCCATACTGGTCCGTAATGGCTTATCTTCATCTCTGCTTCAGAGAACCCACGGCTGCGGGGAGCCCAGAGCCCTTTAATTTCCCCCTGCAGATCTGGCAGTCGGGCTGGGGCCAGGATTTATAGGGCTCGGAGGTCCCGCCCCTGCGGGAATCCCAGAGACCTTTAAATACCCCCTGCAGCTCTGGAAGCCAGGCTGGGGCTGCGAATTAAAGGGCTCAGAGCTCCCGTGGCTACAGGGAGCCCAGAGCCTTTTAAATTCCCCCGCAGCTCTGGCAGCCGGGTTCGGGTGTGGATTTAAAGGCCCGGAGCTCCCACGGCTGCAGGGAGCCAGAGGGTTGCCGGGCTGGGGCCGGGATTTGAAGGGCCCAGAGCTCCTGCCGCTGCAGGGAGCACCGAGCTTTTTAATTCGCAGCCCCAGCCCGGCTGCCGGAGCTGCGGTGGGAGGGGAGGAGGGATTTAAAGGGCTCTGGGCTCCCCACAGCCGCCGGAGCTCTGAGCCTGTTAAATCCCCGCGGAGGAAGCCGGTGCGGTCCGGCTCAGTGTACTGGCTCTTGCCGCTACGCTGTACTGGCCCGTACCGGCTTACTTTCATCTCTGGCTCAGAACTCCTATGGCTGCGGGGAGCCCAGAGCCCTTTAAATTCCCCCCGCAGCTCCAGGAGCTGGGCTGGGGCCGGGAATTAAAGGGCTCAGAGCTCCGGCAGTTGCTGGGAACCCAGAGCCCATTAAATCCCCCCTGCCCCTGCAGCTCCAGCAGCTGGGCTGGGGCCGGGATTTAATGGGCTCAGCGCTCCCCGTGGCTGCATAGATCCCAGAGCCCTTTAATTCCCCTCCATGCAGCTCCAGCAGCTGGGTTGGGGCTGGGATTTAAAGGGCTCACAGCAGGGGGGAAAGTAACTTCCAGGACTTACCGGTACTGCCGGAATCCTGAGGGGGCGTGGCCTCAACCGGAAGAGGCGAGGCCTCTCACGATTTAAAGGTCCTGGGGCATCGGCTATGGCTGGGAGCCCCAGGGTCTTTAAATTAACCCTGGACTCAGGGGCAAATTAAAGGGCCAAGGGCTCAGGCCGCCGCGGAGCCCCGAGCCCTTTAGATTCCCCCCGCAGCCGGATTCGGGTGTGGATTTGAAGGGCCCGGAGCTCCCACGGCTGCGGGGAGCCAGAGGATTGCCGGGCTGGGGCCGGGATTTGAAGGGCCCAGAGCTCCTGCCGCTGCAGGGAGCACCGAGATTTTTAATTCCCAGCCCGGCTGCCGGAGCTGCGGTGGGAGGGGAGGAGGGATTTAAAGGGCTCTGGGCTCCCTGCAGCCACCAGCGCTCTGAGCCCTTTAACTCCCCGCTGAGGAAGCCGGTGCGGTCTGGCACAGCATACTGGCTCTTACTGCTATGCTGTACTGGCCCGTACCGGCTTACTTTCATCTCTGGCTCAGAACTCCTACGGCTGCGGGGAGCCCAGAGCCCTTTAAATTCCCCCCGCAGCTCCAGGAGCTGGGCTGGGGCCGGGAATTAAAGGGCTCAGAGCTCCGGTGGTTGCTGGGAACCCAGAGCTCATTAAATCTCTCCCCGCCCCCACACAGTTCCAGCAGCTGGTTGGGGCCGGGATTTAATGGGCTCAGCGCTCCCTGTGGCTGCGTAGATCCCAGAGCCCTTTCATTCCCCTCCACGTAGCTCCAGTACCCAGGCTGGGGCAGGGAATTAAAGGGCTGAGAGCTCTCCAGAGTGGCAGGAGCTCCGGGCCCTTTAAATCCTGGCTCCAGCCGGGGAAGGCTCAGGATCCCCACAGCCATGGGAGCTCCGCGCCCTTTAAATCCACGCTCGAACCCGGCTGCCAGAGCTGCGGGGGGTATTTAAAGGCCCTGGAGCTCCCAGCCACAGCCAATGCTGCAGGACCTTTCAATCTTGAGAGGCCCCACCCCTTCCAGTTGAGGCCACACCCCCTCAGGACTCCGGCAGTACCGGGAAGTCCTGGAAGTTACTTTCACCCTTGACTAAATCATTCCTTTACCTGTGTTCACCTTGTGCTCCGGTGACTCCCCCGAGCCGCAGTCGCATTCCACCTCTAAGGGGGTGAACAAAGAGAGGCCACCATGCTCATCGGGGTGTCTCACAAGCAGTTGGGTTTTGGGTTTGGGTTCCGGCGTATCTATCAACGGCTGGGCCAAAGGGCTCACCTCGGTCGCTCCCTCCTCCTCCTCGGCACTGTCGCTGATGTAGCGCTTTCTCCGCGGATGGTCAAAGACCCTCGGGGCGAAGACAGAGTCCGAAGTTCTCACGGGGGTGGTGAAGGACTCCAAGTTTCCTCTCCGCAGCCTTCCCACAATTTCTAAACCATGGGTCCTTGGTGAGAGATGGCCTTGTCCGTCCAGCACTGGGACTTAGGAGGTGATGGTGCTGCACCCTGATTGGCAGAAGGCCCTGGGAGGAGTTCTTAGTGGGGTCATAAGGCCCACTCCCGGACGGGTCACCCTGCCCCAGAACTCGCCCTGATTGGTCAGAATCCCCTCTTGGCGTGGTCCTGTCAGGACAAAACCGATCCTAATTGGTCGAGGGCAGTGAGAGGAGTTCTTAGAGGGGTCACAAGACACACGTCGGGATAGGTCACCCTCCTACCCCAGAGCTCGCCCTGATTGATCAAATCTCCTCTTGGGGTGGTCCTTCCAGGAGGAAACCCATCCTGATTGGTAGAGGGTGGGGGGGGGAGTTCTTAGAGGGGTCACATGACACACCTGGCTTCCAGTCATGTGGCCGCCTTGAACACGAAGTAATACCCCCATGGGGCAGGACTTCCGGTGACAGGTGGGAGGGACTAAGGGGTCATGGGGCAGGGTTAGGGTTTGATTTATGGTGGGGCCTTGTAAGGGTCCGGTGTGGGGGCTCGGCCGTCTCAGGTGCGGCCGGGAGCCAGGCCGCGTCACTCCACGGCCTAAATCCGCAAGTCAGTCTCCGAAGGTCCACGGGCTCAGACCCTCAGGCAGGGGCTGAGCAAAAACAAACTGAGTCAGTAGATTAGGCCCCAAGCCCTCAGTCAGGGCGGGGCAACCAACCGCTGGTCTCGGCTCAAACCCTCAGGCAGGGTCGGAGCAAACAGAGTCAGTGGTTTAAGCCCCAGGCCCTCAGTCAGGGCAGAGCAGCAAACAGCAGTTCTAGCTCAGACCCTCAGGCAGGGGCTGAGCAAACAGAGTCAGTAATTTAAGCCCCAGGCCCTCAGTAAGGGCGGGGCAGCAAACAGCAGTTCTAGCTCAGACCCTCAGGCAGGGGCTGAGCACACAGCAATAGTTCAGGGCTCAGGTCCTTGGCAGGAGCTGAGCGACAGCAATAGTTCAGGGCTCAGGTCCTTGGCGGGAGCTGAGCGACAGCAATCGTTCAGGGCTCAGGTCCTTGGCGGGAGCTGAGCGACAGCAATAGTTCAGGGCTCAGGTCCTTGGCGGGAGCTGCGCGACAGCAATAGTTCAGGGCTCAGGTCCTTGGCGGGAGCTGCGCGACAGCAATAGTTCAGGGCTCAGGTCCTTGGCGGGAGCTGCGCGACAGCAATCGTTCAGGGCTCAGGTCCTTGGCGGGAGCTGAGCACACAGCAATAGTTCAGGGCTCAGGTCCTTGGCGGGAGCTGCGCGACAGCAATAGTTCAGGGCTCAGGTCCTTGGCGGGAGCTGAGCACACAGCAATAGTTCAGGGCTCAGGTCCTTGGCGGGAGCTGAGCACACAGCAATCGTTCAGGGCTCAGGTCCTTGGCGGGAGCTGAGCGACAGCAATAGTTCAGGGCTCAGGTCCTTGGCGGGAGCTGCGCGACAGCAATAGTTCAGGGCTCAGGTCCTTGGCGGGAGCTGAGCACACAGCAATAGTTCAGGGCTCAGGTCCTTGGCGGGAGCTGAGCGACAGCAATAGTTCAGGGCTCAGGTCCTTGGCGGGAGCTGCACGACAGCAATAGTTCAGGGCTCAGGTCCTTGGCGGGAGCTGAGCACACAGCAATAGTTCAGGGCTCAGGTCCTTGGCGGGAGCTGAGCACACAGCAATAGTTCAGGGCTCAGGTCCTTGGCGGGAGCTGAGCGCACAGCAATAGTTCAGGGCTCAGGTCCTTGGCGGGAGCTGAGCGACAGCAATAGTTCAGGGCTCAGGTCCTTGGCGGGAGCTGAGCACACAGCAATAGTTCAGGGCTCAGGTCCTTGGCGGGAGCTGAGCACACAGCAATAGTTCAGGGCTCAGGTCCTTGGCGGGAGCTGAGCGACAGCAATAGTTCAGGGCTCAGGTCCTTGGCGGGAGCTGAGCGACAGCAATAGTTCAGGGCTCAGGTCCTTGGCGGGAGCTGCACGACAGCAATAGTTCAGGGCTCAGGTCCTTGGCGGGAGCTGAGCACACAGCAATAGTTCAGGGCTCAGGTCCTTGGCGGGAGCTGAGCACACAGCAATAGTTCAGGGCTCAGGTCCTTGGCGGGAGCTGAGCGACAGCAATAGTTCAGGGCTCAGGTCCTTGGCGGGAGCTGAGCGACAGCAATAGTTCAGGGCTCAGGTCCTTGGCGGGAGCTGAGCGACAGCAATAGTTCAGGGCTCAGGTCCTTGGCGGGAGCTGCGCGACAGCAATAGTTCAGGGCTCAGGTCCTTGGCGGGAGCTGAGCACACAGCAATAGTTCAGGGCTCAGGTCCTTGGCGGGAGCTGAGCACACAGCAATAGTTCAGGGCTCAGGTCCTTGGCGGGAGCTGAGCGACAGCAATAGTTCAGGGCTCAGGTCCTTGGCGGGAGCTGCGCGACAGCAATAGTTCAGGGCTCAGGTCCTTGGCGGGAGCTGAGCGACAGCAATAGTTCAGGGCTCAGGTCCTTGGCGGGAGCTGAGCGACAGCAATAGTTCAGGGCTCAGGTCCTTGGCGGGAGCTGAGCACACAGCAATAGTTCAGGGCTCAGGTCCTTGGCGGGAGCTGAGCACACAGCAATAGTTCAGGGCTCAGGTCCTTGGCGGGAGCTGAGCACACAGCAATAGTTCAGGGCTCAGGTCCTTGGCGGGAGCTGAGCACACAGCAATAGTTCAGGGCTCAGGTCCTTGGCGGGAGCTGAGCACACAGCAATAGTTCAGGGCTCAGGTCCTTGGCGGGAGCTGAGCCACAGCAATAGTTCAGGGCTCAGGTCCTTGGCGGGAGCTGAGCGACAGCAATAGTTCAGGGCTCAGGTCCTTGGCGGGAGCTGAGCGACAGCAATAGTTCAGGGCTCAGGTCCTTGGCGGGAGCTGAGCGACAGCAATAGTTCAGGGCTCAGGTCCTTGGCGGGAGCTGAGCACACAGCAATAGTTCAGGGCTCAGGTCCTTGGTGGGAGCTGAGCGACAGCAATAGTTCAGGGCTCAGGTCCTTGGCGGGTTCTCCAAAAAGAGACGTATTTCACCCGAATAGATGACACTGTCCCCAAATACATCACTGATGAAGTGTTTCAAGGTCAGGGGACCCTTAGTTAGCTCAACTAGCATATCAGACCGTTAAAATGTCCATCGTCTGTTTTGAAATCTGTCTTCAATTTGTCTCTTGCCCAAACGAGGGTTAGATTGGAAATCCTTGCAGATGAAGTTTGATGAAACCCTTTGCAGATTTCCTGTGAGCCAACAATTGTGGGATTCGCAGCAGAGGGTCATGGTTTCAAATGATCACTTTGTTCAGGAGCTGATTGTCTAAAGAGAGGCGTAGCAGAGTCCCACATTTCTTCTTCCCCAAAAGGGCCTGCTCTTAGGACCGGTTTTCATGACTGCACGCAGGGAGATCCACTAATTCTGGTCCCAACAATGCATAAATACAGGGAAAAGCAGCTTTCAACCAAGGTGGTAGGTCAATAGGGCAGTCATAGTCCCGGTGCAGAGGTAACGAGTCCACATTTCTTTCCACGTTATCCACGTAATCTTGGTATTTATCAGGAACGCCACCATCAATCAAACCCTAACCCCTCCCCTTGACCCTCCCAAGCCCTACCCGTTGACCCCTTAGTCTCTCCCACCTGTCACCGGAAGTCCCGCCCCATGGGGGGGTTTAACTCCGGGGTCAAGGTGGCCACATGACTGGAAACAAGGTGTGTCATGTGACCCCTCTAAGAACTCCTCCCACCACTCTCTACCAATCAGGATGGGTTTCATCCCAGAAGGACCACCCTGAGAGGAGATTTGACCAGTCAGGGTGAGTTCTGAGGTGGGGTGACCCATCCAGAAGTGGGTCGTGTGACCCCTCTAAGAACTCCTCCGACAGCCATCTACCAATTAGGATGGGTTTGACCCGATAGGACTGCCCTAAGAGGAGATTTTGACCAATCAGGGAGAATTCCGGGGCAGGGTGACCCGTCCGGAAGTGGGCCATATGACCCCACTAAGAACTCCTCCCAAGGCCCTCTGGCCAATCAGAGTGCAACACCATTACCCCTTAAGTCCCAGCGCCGGACAGATGAGGCCATCTCTTACCAAGGACACATGGTTTAGAAATCGTGGGAAGGCTGCTGAGAGGAAACCTGGACTCCTTCACCATCCCCGTGAGAACTTCAGACTGTCTTCATCCCAAGGGTCTTTGACTTTCCGCGGAGAAAGCGCTACATCAGCGACAGTGCCGAGGAGGAGGAGGAGGGAGTGACCGAGGGGAGCCCTTCGGCCCAGCCATTGATGGATAAACCGGAACCAGAACCCCAAACCCAACTGCTTGTGAGACACCCCAATGAACATGGTGACCTCTCTTTGTCCACCCACTTAGAGGTGGAATGCGATTGAGGCTGGGGGGAGTCACCGGTGGACAAGGTGAATGGTAAAGACGTCACACAGGTAAATGAATGATTAAGAAGCAATCGCTTCTTAACGGGTAAGGAACCAGGAGTTGTGTAAATCTAAAAACAAACACTGTGGCGCTTACACTGTTTCTGTTCTGAAAATCTCTCAACAGCTCGACAATGCCTTTCTAGACGGCCTGGAAGCCCTGGACAGCGTTGCATCAAGCAGGGAAGATGAACTGGGCCCACCTTGGTTTTGCTCAATGCCGATACAAATTGTTGAAGAAGACTCTGAGGATGATGGCCATGAGGGGTTTCGGAGGAGGCTTGGCATAGAACTAACTGAGCCAGTGCCACGTCGTGAGCGTAAAAAAGTCACGCAGACTATTGTACGCGTTGCTGTTTATGCTGCCCTTAAGCACTGCCTGAGGGAAAAGCTTTGTGAAGATTGCGAGGGCCGTGTCATAGATGCGCCAGGCCAACAGCCCCACGACTGAGTGTCTTGGACTTCAGTGGATATAAACCACAAGCTCTGGGGCCTATGTGCTGAGCTGGGTTTGGAAAGCTGATTAAACACCGTGATTGCCAGAGGTTCTGCTGTGCAATGTCTGTGCCTAAGCCAAGAACATTTAGTGCAAGGGGGGACCTTATTCAATGCTGTGCAGTTGAGTGGAGCCCCTGACTGTGTTTTAAAGAAAATAACCTGCTTATAGCTGGAGTGGAAAAATTGGAGGCACCTTCTGGTTCATTTTCTTTAAAACACAGTCAGGGTCTCCACTCACTCACTTGCACAGCATTTCTCCAGTTATGGCAATCATGTGAACAAGGACCCACAAATTGTGGGGTTTTTGCTATAAAACCTGTTGAAAAATCTCTATTCAGGGGTAAGCCAGTTCGCTGGTCCCTGCCCCCGGCATGCTCGTAATAAAGGGGCCTCGTGTGATTCTGATCCAAGCACAACGCGGGGTCATTTATCCACGACACGGCGTGATATTGGCCGTCTAGTCTGCACAAAAAGTTACAGATTCCTGCTTAAGGAAAAGACTATTTGTAAGGAATCTAAAAGGATTCAGCTAGAGAATGGTGAGGGGACAAACATGCGATAGAAAACTTGGTAGCTGTAAATTTTAAAATAAACCCTATTGAAAAGGGCTTTGTGACTATCTGTGTTTCTGTTCAAAGGCCTTTGGCCCTTAAATGAGCTAAAAGTGTTAATGAAGCATCTTGGCTTGGTTTCAAGGAGCTGTATGTCTTTTAAATAAAAAATCAATTGTTTGTGAGAAGCTAGCGCTTGTGGGTTTTGAGTGTAAAAGTGACCCATTTACAGCAAAAAGCTGAAATGTATGTTGTGGGTGGGGGGAAAATCCTAAGAAATGTGCTTACAGTAAAACAAGCAGGCTGATCAGACCTGTGTTTGAGTACAATACAGTTGACTTATCCTGTTGAACTGAGTGGGTTTAACCCCCCCCCTCACTGAATAGTCAGGGTGACTGCGATTACTTATCCTTGTTGCCATAGGGTTAAATTTGATGGGGGTGGGTGGGGGTGGATGGTGAGTTCTGATTAATATGAAATGAAATAAAACCTCAGGAATTCGCAGATGCTATTGGACAGTTTCAATATAACTGCTGGAGTTGGCAGAACTCAATTAGACAGTTTCAGTATGACCCCAGGAGTTGGTGGAACACTATTGGACAGATTAAATATGGCCCTGGAGTTGGTCGAATGCTCTGGGTCATTCTTTCTAGAAAACACCCCCACCCCCCAAAAAAAAACCCAAGCCCCAAGACATTCATTGATATCTGCAAAGGGCCCCCCGCTTGGAAATGGGGACTGTTCAATACTCTAAGAAGGCCCCGCAGAAACATTTATTTTAACTTACAGAAAAAAGGAAAAAAGAAAAAAAAAGCCCTGTTGTGCAGACAGCTTGGTTCCCCCACCCCAGATCACCACAGGGGGTGCTGCGGGAGGGGTGCCTAAAGTCCTTAAGGATCTATTAGTTCAGAGCCGTGGGGATTAAATTAACCTGCAAGCTACTATGCTGAAGTCTGTTTGAACAATGGGCTAAGATGGTATAAAAACCTCAGGTCTGTTGGAGACTGTCCTTTTCAACAGAAACTTTCTTGGAAGGCTGCTGGACGGCAGACAGAGGTAGGGCTGGCTGGCTTGAACTCTGAAACTATACATTGTATAATGCCACTCTTTGCCCAGGCTGTCTTAGGAAAATCATGGTGCCTATTTTCATTGCAGCGTGATCTGCTTAGCATGGACCCAGAACGTTAAGCTGCAGTTCACCACCAGGCCAAGGTAAAAACCATTTTAACTATAGTTGTGCTTAATACTGTTTTAAAAATCTTTAAGTATTGCACAGTTTGTATAGGGATTTGGTGGTAATAGTAACTAACATTTTTGCTTGTTCTTTAACCTGAAGGCCCAAACACACATGGAGGAACGGGACAAGCATGTGCCTGCAACACTTGATCCCTTAGTGAAAGGGAACTTTTTTGCAACTGACTTTTAAATGCATGGCGGGGTGGGGGTTATTGAAAAGTATATGGTGGCAAACTTGGTTTAGTGTGTTTCTAAAGCTGCTAATTTGTGTGTGAGAGGGGTCTGGGCAAGGCATAGGTGTAGGGTTTTAAAAGTACTTGGTTTGCTTCAAACCAACAGGGTTTTTTCCTGTGCAAAATGTGGTTTAAAATGGATTTTAAAAGCAGTTTGGTTTTTATTCTGCAAAATGAGATGTATTTTAAAAAAATGTTTGAGGTTTTTGTTGTTGTTTGTTTGTTTGTTGTTTTTTGGTTTATGTTTTAAGTGGTAGAAATAAACTCAAAACCGGTGTTTCTCGTACAGCCTGAACTGGATGATTTGTTTTAAAGCTGTGACTTTTTAAACAGAAAAACACCCTAATGAATATTTAGTTTTTAAGTTTACAAGACGGTTTCATGTGTTTTATAATAATGCTGTTTGCTCCACAGTACGGTGAAAACATGAGAGATCCTTAGAGCAGAGGGAAAACAAGCTCAGAAGAAAAGGGAACGAGACAGCTGAAAGGGGAAATTCACCAGCATCAGTGACTGATGGATGGAAGAAGCCCAGTAAATATATTTTGCTTATTGGTTGGGTTGTTCTGTGAGGTTTTGTATTTGAAGTGAATACATAGGTGTGGGTGAGAAAGATGGTAAAGTTCAGTTTTGTAAAATGGTTCCCCCCACCCCCCATAGGCATGGGCAACTTTTCTGACAACACTTAGTCCGCGCTACAAGGACACCTCCTCCAGAACCGCCAAAGAACCAGGAATCTGCTTTGAGACTTTTAACAACGCAAAACAGCACAAGAGTGCAGATGAAGCATCCAGGCAGTCCAAATCTCATATAAGGCAAACCCAAGGGCAAAACAAGACTCTGGTAAACAACAACCACAACTCCAGTTCCTCAGCGGCCACTGCCACAGCAAACCCTGAGAAAACACCCACATTCACAAACCCGGAGCATGCGTTCGAGGGACTCTGAACGTGCGCAGAACCACACAGATTCACAAACCTGGAGCATGCGCTCGAGGGACTCTGAACGTGCGCAGAACCACACACATTCACAAACCCGGAGCATGCGCTCGAGGGACTCTGAACGTGCGCAGAACCACACACATTCACAAACCCGGAGCATGCGCTCTAGGGGTTGTGAATAAAACACCAAGGACTGACAAACCATTCTCCCAAAACCATAAGCTCGTCACCGCTCCCCTATATTCTAGTATTTGGGAACAGTTTGATGGTTCATTCAGAAAACTGATGGACGCTGTGTCCCCAGAGGGCGGGGGGGCTAAAAAACAGCATTCTAAAGAGAGTTGGGAAAAATCTGATGCTTCGCTCAGAACACTGGTGACCTCTGTATCCTCAGGGGGCCTAACGACCGACCACAACTCACTTACTGGATGCTGAAACGAGTCTGTTCTTCAAAGAACCGACTGAGCCGAATACTAAAAGGCTAAACCTTACAGCGCCGAGCTTTAAAGGTGCCTAATGTACGTGAAGCTGAGCGACGCAGAGAAAGTGAAAATCAGTCTGTTTCTACCAGAACAGGGACAGAATGTAACTGCAACCCCCAGAAACACCAAAGAGCTCAGAGTCTGTTGCTCAGCAGGTGCTGGATAACGTGAAGAAGTGTTCTAAGAAAAATGCATTCGTACTGCTAAAGAAGCTGGGCCAGGCTACAAATCTCTCTTCATGGAACGATAAAGGGGCTTTTGTGTACAAAGGCTCTGTGGTTAATGGTTCTAACATGCTCGACTTAGTCTGGGCCGTGACCCAGACGCGCTCAGTTCCTAGCAGACATGGACCTTAAAGATGGGATGTGTTTATGAATGTCATGGCGGAACGGAACGTACCACCTTCTGTCATGGGCACTGCGGCCAGGAGAGCTCTATGGAACGTCTCACGACCTCGACCGTCACTTAATCCAGAGGTGAAAGTAAGCTGGTACGGGCCAGTACGGAGTACCAGCCAGAGCCAGTACACCGTGCCGGACCACACCGGCTTCCTCGGCGGGGATTTAAAGGGCTCAGAGCTCTGGCAGCTGTAGAGAGTCCAGAGCCCTTTAAATTCCCCTTGGAGCTCCAGCAGCTGGGTTGGGGCTGGGATTTAAAGGGCTCACAGCAGGGGGGAAAGTAACTTCCAGGACTTACCGGTACTGCCAGTATCCTGAGGGGGCGTGGCCTCAACCGGAAGAGATTTAAAGATCCTGGGGCATCGGCTGTGGCTGGGAGCCACAGGGTCTTTAAATTAACCCTGGGCTCAGGGGCAAATTAAAGGGCCCAGGGCTCAGGCCGCCGCGGAGCCCCGAGCCCTTTAGATTCCCCCCGCAGCTCCGGCAGCCGGATTCAGGTGTGGATTTAAAGGGCCCAGAGCTCCCACGGCTGCGGGGAGCACCGAGCCCTTTAAATCTGGCCCCAGCCCGGCTGCCAGAGCTGCGGGGGGAAATTAAAGGGCTCTGGGCTCCCTGCAGCCGCCAAAGCTCTGAGCCGTTCAAATCCGGCTCAGGAAACCGGTGTGGTCCGGCACGGCATATTGGCTCTTCCTGGTACGCAATACTGGTCCGTAATGGCTTATCTTCATCTCTGCTTCAGAGAACCCACGGCTGCGGGGAGCCCAGAGCCCTTTAATTTCCCCCTGCAGATCTGGCAGTCGGGCTGGGGCCAGGATTTATAGGGCTCAGAGATCCCGCCCCTGCGGGAATCCCAGAGACCTTTAAATACCCCCTGCAGCTCTGGAAGCCAGGCTGGGGCTGCGAATTAAAGGGCTCAGAGCTCCCGTGGCTACAGGGAGCCCAGAGCCTTTTAAATTCCCCCGCAGCTCTGGCAGCCGGGTTCGGGTGTGGATTTAAAGGGCCCGGAGCTCCCACGGCTGCAGGGAGCCAGAGGGTTGCCGGGCTGGGGCCGGGATTTGAAGGGCCCAGAGCTCCTGCCGCTGCAGGGAGCACCGAGCTTTTTAATTCGCAGCCCCAGCCCGGCTGCCAGAGCTGCGGTGGGAGGGGAGGAGGGATTTAAAGGGCTCTGGGCTCCCCACAGCCGCCGGAGCTCTGAGCCTGTTAAATCCCCGCAGAGGAAGCCGGTGCGGTCCGGCTCAGTGTACTGGCTCTTGCCGCTACGCTGTACTGGCCCGTACCGGCTTACTTTCATCTCTGGCTCAGAACTCCTATGGCTGCGGGGAGCCCAGAGCCCTTAAATTCCCCCCGCAGCTCCAGGAGGTGGGCTGGGGCCGGGAATTAAAGGGCTCAGAGCTCCGGCAGTTGCTGGGAACCCAGAGCCCATTAAATCCCCCCTGCCCCTGCAGCTCCAGCAGCTGGGCTGGGGCCGGGATTTAATGGGCTCAGCGCTCCCCGTGGCTGCATAGATCCCAGAGCCCTTTAATTCCCCTCCATGCAGCTCCAGCAGCTGGGTTGGGGCTGGGATTTAAAGGGCTCACAGCAGGGGGGAAAGTAACTTCCAGGACTTACCGGTACTGCCGGAATCCTGAGGGGGCGTGGCCTCAACCGGAAGAGGCAGGGCCTCTCACGATTTAAAGGTCCTGGGGCATCGGCTATGGCTGGGAGCCCCAGGGTCTTTAAATTAACCCTGGACTCAGGGGCAAATTAAAGGGCCAAGGGCTCAGGCCGCCGCGGAGCCCCGAGCCCTTTAGATTCCCCCCGCAGCCGGATTCGGGTGTGGATTTGAAGGGCCCGGAGCTCCCATGGCTGCGGGGAGCCAGAGGATTGCCGGGCTGGGGCCGGGATTTGAAGGGGCCAGAGCTCCTGCCGCTGCAGGGAGCACCGAGATTTTTAATTCCCAGCCCGGCTGCCGGAGCTGCGGTGGGAGGGGAGGAGGGATTTAAAGGGCTCTGGGCTCCCTGCAGCCACCAGCGCTCTGAGCCCTTTAACTCCCCGCTGAGGAAGCCGGTGCGGTCTGGCACAGCATACTGGCTCTTACTGCTATGCTGTACTGGCCCGTACCGGCTTACTTTCATCTCTGGCTCAGAACTCCTACGGCTGCGGGGAGCCCAGAGCCCTTTAAATTCCCCCCGCAGCTCCAGGAGCTGGGCTGGGGCCGGGAATTAAAGGGCTCAGAGCTCCGGTGGTTGCTGGGAACCCAGAGCTCATTAAATCTCTCCCCGCCCACTCACAGTTCCAGCAGCTGGTTGGGGCCGGGATTTAATGGGCTCAGCGCTCCCTGTGGCTGCGTAGATCCCAGAGCCCTTTCATTCCCCTCCACGCACCTCCAGCACCCAGGCTGGGGCAGGGAATTAAAGGGCTGAGAGCTCTCCAGAGTGGCAGGAGCTCCGGGCCCTTTAAATCCTGGCTCCAGCCGGGGAAGGCTCAGGATCCCCACAGCCATGGGAGCTCCGCGCCCTTTAAATCCACGCTCGAACCCGGCTGCCAGAGCTGCGGGGGGGATTTAAAGGCCCTGGAGCTCCCAGCCACAGCCAATGCTGCAGGACCTTTCAATCTTGAGAGGCCCCGCCCCTTCCGGTTGAGGCCACACCCCCTCAGGACTCCGGCAGTACCGGGAAGTCCTGGAAGTTACTTTCACCCTTGACTAAATCATTCCTTTACCTGTGTTCACCTTGTGCTCCGGTGACTCCCCCGAGCCGCAGTCGCATTCCACCTCTAAGGGGGTGAACAAAGAGAGGCCACCATGCTCATCGGGGTGTCTCACAAGCAGTTGGGTTTTGGGTTCGGGTTCCGGCGTATCTATCAACGGCTGGGCCAAAGGGCTCACCTCGGTCTCTCCCTCCTCCTCCTCGGCACTGTCGCTGATGTAGCGCTTTCTCCGCGGGTGGTCAAAGACCCTCGGGGCGAAGACAGAGTCCGAAGTTCTCACGGGGGTGGTGAAGGACTCCAAGTTTCCTCTCCGCAGCCTTCCCACAATGTCTAAACCATGGGTCCTTGGTGAGAGATGGCCTTGTCCGTCCAGCACTGGGACTTAGGAGGTGATGGTGCTGCACCCTGATTGGCAGAAGGCCCTGGGTGGAGTTCTTAGTGGGGTCATAAGGCCCACTCCCGGACGGGTCACCCTGCCCCAGAACTCGCCCTGATTGGTCAGAATCCCCTCTTGGGGTGGTCCTGTCAGGACAAAACCGATCCTAATTGGTCGAGGGCAGTGAGAGGAGTTCTTAGAGGGGTCACAAGACACACGTCGGGATAGGTCACCCTCCTACCCCAGAGCTCGCCCTGATTGGTAAAATCTCCTCTTGGGGTGGTCCTTCCAGGAGGAAACCCATCCTGATTGGTAGAGGGTGGTGGGGGGAGTTCTTAGAGGGGTCACATGACACACCTGGCTTCCAGTCATGTGGCCGCCTTGAACACGAAGTAATACCCCCATGGGGCAGGACTTCCGGTGACAGGTGGGAGGGACTAAGGGGTCATGGGGCAGGGTTAGGGTTTGATTTATGGTGGGGCCTTGTAAGGGTCCGGTGTGGGGGCTCGGCCGTCTCAGGTGCGGCCGGGAGCCAGGCCGCGTCACTCCACGGCCTAAATCCGCAAGTCAGTCTCCGAAGGTCCACGGGCTCAGACCCTCAGGCAGGGGCTGAGCAAAAACAAACAGAGTCAGTAGATTAGGCCACAAGCCCTCAGTCAGGGCGGGGCAACCAACCGCTGGTCTCGGCTCAAACCCTCAGGCAGGGTCGGAGCAAACAGAGTCAGTGGTTTAAGCACCAGGCCCTCAGTCAGGGCAGAGCAGCAAACAGCAGTTCTAGCTTAGACCCTCAGGCAGGGGCTGAGCACACAGAGTCAGTAATTTAAGCCTCAGGCCCTCAGTAAGGGCGGGGCAGCAAACAGCAGTTCTAGCTCAGACCCTCAGGCAGGGGCTGAGCACACAGCAATAGTTCAGGGCTCAGGTCCTTGGCAGGAGCTGAGCGACAGCAATACTTCAGGGCTCAGGTCCTTTGCGGGAGCTGAGCGACAGCAATCGTTCAGGGCTCAGGTCCTTGGCGGGAGCTGAGGGACAGCAATAGTTCAGGGCTCAGGTCCTCGGCGGGAGCTGCGCGACAGCAATAGTTCAGGGCTCAGGTCCTTGGCGGGAGCTGCGCGACAGCAATAGTTCAGGGCTCAGGTCCTTGGCGGGAGCTGCGCGACAGCAATAGTTCAGGGCTCAGGTCCTTGGCGGGAGCTGCGCGACAGCAATAGTTCAGGGCTCAGGTCCTTGGCGGGAGCTGCGCGACAGCAATAGTTCAGGGCTCAGGTCCTTGGCGGGAGCTGCGCGACAGCAATAGTTCAGGGCTCAGGTCCTTGGCGGGAGCTGAGCACACAGCAATCGTTCAGGGCTCAGGTCCTTGGCGGGAGCTGAGCGACAGCAATAGTTCAGGGCTCAGGTCCTTGGCGGGAGCTGCGCGACAGCAATAGTTCAGGGCTCAGGTCCTTGGCGGGAGCTGTGCGACAGCAATCGTTCAG